>NC_092336.1:554763939-555066969 GCF_046630445.1 Rutidosis leptorrhynchoides | reverse complement strand
TTTTTGTAAAGGTAGTCATTTCAGTCGAAAGAACGACGTCTAGATGACCATTTTAGAAAACATACTTCCACTTTGAGTTTAATCATAATTTTTGGATATAGTTTCATGTTCATAATAAAAATCATTTTCTCAGAATAACAACTTTAAAATCAAAGTTTATCATAGTTTTTAATTAACTAACCCAAAACAGCCCGCGGTGTTACTACGACGGCGTAAATTCGGTTTTACAGTGTTTTTCGTGTTTCCAGGTTTTAAATCATTAAGTTAGCATATCATATAGATATAGAACATGTGTTTAGTTGATTTTAAAAGTCAAGTTAGAAGGATTAACTTTTGTTTGCGAACAAGTTTAGAATTAACTAAACTATGTTCTAGTGATTACAAATTTAAACCTTCGAATAAGATAGCTTTATATGTATGAATCGAATGATGTTATGAACATCATTACTACCTTAAGTTCCTTGGATAAATCTACTGGAAAAGAGAAAAATGGATCTAGCTTCAATGGATCCTTGGATGGCTCGAAGTTCTTGAAGCAGAATCATGACACGAAAACAAGTTCAAGTAAGATCATCACTTGAAATAAGATTGTTATAGTTATAGAAATTGAACCAAAGTTTGAATATGATTATTACCTTGTATTAGAATGATAACCTACTGTAAGAAACAAAGATTTCTTGAGGTTGGATGATCACCTTACAAGATTGGAAGTGAGCTAGCAAACTTGAAAGTATTCTTGATTTTATGAAACTAGAACTTTTGGAGTTTATGAAGAACACTTAGAACTTGAAGATAGAACTTGAGAGAGATCAATTAGATGAATAAAATTGAAGAATGAAAGTGTTTGTAGGTGTTTTTGGTCGTTGGTGTATGGATTAGATATAAAGGATATGTAATTTTGTTTTCATGTAAATAAGTCATGAATGATTACTCATATTTTTGTAATTTTATGAGATATTTCATGCTAGTTGCCAAATGATGGTTCCCACATGTGTTAGGTGACTCACATGGGCTGCTAAGAGCTGATCATTGGAGTGTATATACCAATAGTACATACATCTAAAAGCTGTGTATTGTACGAGTACGAATACGGGTGCATACGAGTAGAATTGTTGATGAAACTGAACGAGGATGTAATTGTAAGCATTTTTGTTAAGTAGAAGTATTTTGATAAGTGTATTGAAGTCTTTCAAAAGTGTATAAATACATATTAAAACACTACATGTATATACATTTTAACTGAGTCGTTAAGTCATCGTTAGTCGTTACATGTAAATGTTGTTTTGAAACCTTTAGGTTAACGATCTTGTTAAATGTTGTTAACCCAATGTTTATAATATCAAAAGAGATTTTAAATTATTATATTATCATGATATTATGATGTACGAATATCTCTTAATATGATATATATACATTAAATGTCGTTACAACGATAATCGTTACATATATGTCTCGCTTCAAAATCATTAAGTTAGTAGTCTTGTTTTTACATATGTAGTTCATTGTTAATATACTTAATGATATGTTTACTTATCATAATATAATGTTAACTATATATATAACCATATATATGTCATCATATAGTTTTTACAAGTTTTAACGTTCGTGAATCACCGGTGAACTTGGGTGGTCAATTGTCTATATGAAACCTATTTCAATTAATCAAGTCTTAACAAGTTTGATTGCTTAACATGTTGGAAACATTTAATCATGTAAATATCAATCTCAATTAATATATATAAACATGGAAAAGTTCGGGTCACTACAGTACCTACCCGTTAAATAAATTTCGTCCCGAAATTTTAAGCTGTTGAAGGTGTTGACGAATCTTCTGGAAATAGATGCGGGTATTTCTTCTTCATCTGATCTTCACGCTCCCAGGTGAACTCAGGTCCTCTACGAGCATTCCATCGAACTTTAACAATTGGTATCTTGTTTTGCTTAAGTCTTTTAACCTCACGATCCATTATTTCGACGGGTTCTTCGATGAATTGAAGTTTTTCGTTGATTTGGATTTCATCTAACGGAATAGTGAGATCTTCTTTAGAAAAACATTTCTTTAAATTCGAGACGTGGAAAGTGTTATGTACAGCCGCGAGTTGTTGAGGTAACTCTAGTCGGTAAGCTACTGGTCCGATACGATCAATAATCTTGAATGGTCCAATATACCTTGGATTTAATTTCCCTCGTTTACCAAATCGAACAACGCCTTTCCAAGGTGCAACTTTAAGCATGACCATCTCTCCAATTTCAAATTCTATATCTTTTCTTTTAATGTCAGCGTAGCTCTTTTGTCGACTTTGGGCGGTTTTCAACCGTTGTTGAATTTGGATGATCTTCTCGGTAGTTTCTTGTATAATCTCCGGACCCGTAATCTGTCTATCCCCCACTTCACTCCAACAAATCGGAGACCTGCACTTTCTACCATAAAGTGCTTCAAACGGCGCCATCTCAATGCTTGAATGGTAGCTGTTGTTGTAGGAAAATTCTGCTAACGGTAGATGTCGATCCCAACTGTTTCCGAAATCAATAACACATGCTCGTAGCATGTCTTCAAGCGTTTGTATCGTCCTTTCGCTCTGCCCATCAGTTTGTGGATGATAGGCAGTACTCATGTCTAGACGAGTTCCTAATGCTTGCTGTAATGTCTGCCAGAATCTTGAAATAAATCTGCCATCCCTATCAGAGATAATAGAGATTGGTATTCCATGTCTGGAGATGACTTCCTTCAAATACAGTCGTGCTAACTTCTCCATCTTGTCATCTTCTCTTATTGGCAAGAAGTGTGCTGATTTGGAGAGACGGTCAACTATTACCCAAATAGTATCAAAACCACTTGCAGTCCTTGGCAATTTAGTGATGAAATCCATGGTAATGTTTTCCCATTTCCATTCCGGGATTTCGGGTTGTTGAAGTAGACCTGATGGTTTCTGATGCTCAGCTTTGACCTTAGAACACGTCAAACATTCTCCTACGTATTTAGCAACATCGGCTTTCATACCCGGCCACCAAAAATGTTTCTTGAGATCCTTGTACATCTTCCCCGTTCCAGGATGTATTGAGTATCTGGTTTTATGAGCTTCCCTAAGTACCATTTCTCTCATATCTCCAAATTTTGGTACCCAAATCCTTTCAGCCCTATACCGGGTTCCGTCTTCCCGAATATTAAGATGCTTCTTCGATCCTTTGGGTATTTCATCCTTTAAATTTCCCTCTTTTAAAACTCCTTGTTGCGCCTCCTTTATTTGAGTAGTAAGGTTATTATGAATCATTATATTCATAGATTTTACTCGAATGGGTTCTCTGTCCTTCCTGCTCAAGGCATTGGCTACCACATTTGCCTTCCCCGGGTGGTAACGAATCTCAAAGTCGTAATCATTCAATAATTCAATCCACCTACGCTGCCTCATATTCAGCTGTTTCTGATTAAATATGTGTTGAAGACTTTTGTGGTCGGTATATATAATACTTTTGACCCCATATAAGTAGTGCCTCCAAGTCTTTAATGCAAAAACAACCGCGCCTAATTCCAAATCATGCGTCGTATAATTTTGTTCGTGAATCTTCAATTGTCTAGACGCATAAGCAATCACCTTCGTTCGTTGCATTAATACACAATCGAGACCTTGCTTTGATGCATCACAATAAATCACAAAATCATCATTCCCTTCAGGCAATGACAATATAGGTGCCGTAGTTAGCTTTTTCTTCAATAACTGAAACGCTTTCTCTTGTTCATCATTCCATTCAAATTTCTTCCCTTTATGCGTTAATGCAGTCAAGGGTTTTGCTATTCTGGAAAAGTCTTGGATGAACCTTCTGTAGTAACCAGCTAGTCCTAAAAACTGGCGTATGTGTTTCGGAGTTTTCGGGGTTTCCCACTTTTCAACAGTTTCTATCTTTGCCGGATCCACCTTAATACCTTCTTTGTTCACTATGTGACCGAGGAATTGAACTTCTTCCAACCAAAATGCACACTTTGAAAACTTAGCGTACAATTCTTCCTTCCTCAATACTTCTAACACCTTTCTCAAATGTTCACCGTGTTCTTGGTCATTCTTTGAGTAAATAAGTATGTCATCAATGAAAACAATGACAAACTTGTCAAGGTATGGTCCACACACTCGGTTCATAAGGTCCATGAACACAGCTGGTGCATTAGTTAAACCAAACGGCATGACCATAAACTCGTATTGACCGTAACGTGTTCTGAAAGCAGTCTTTGGAATATCATCTTCTTTCACCCGCATTTGATGATACCCGGAACGTAAGTCAATCTTTGAATAAACAGACGAGCCTTGTAGTTGATCAAATAAGTCGTCGATTCTCGGTAGTGGGTAGCGGTTCTTGATGGTAAGTTTGTTTAACTCTCGGTAGTCGATACATAACCTGAATGTACCATCTTTCTTCTTGACAAACAAAACAGGAGCTCCCCACGGTGATGTGCTTGGTCGAATGAAACCACGCTCTAAAAGTTCTTGTAATTGGCTTTGCAGTTCTTTCATCTCGCTGGGTGCGAGTCTGTAAGGAGCACGAGCTATTGGTGCAGCTCCTGGTACAAGATCTATTTGAAATTCAACGGATCGATGTGGGGGTAATCCCGGTAATTCTTTCGGAAATACATCGGGAAATTCTTTTGCAATGGGAACATCATTGATGCTCTTTTCTTCAGTTTGTACTTTCTCGACGTGTGCTAGAACAGCATAGCAACCTTTTCTTATTAGTTTTTGTGCCTTCAAATTACTAATAAGATGTAGCTTCGTGTTGCCCTTTTCTCCGTACACCATTAAGGGTTTTCCTTTTTCTCGTATAATGCGAATTGCATTTTTGTAACAAACGATCTCCGCTTTCACTTCTTTCAACCAGTCCATACCGATTATCACATCAAAACTCCCTAACTCTATGGGTATCAAATCAATCTTAAATGTTTCGCTAACCAGTTTAATTTCTCGATTCCGACATATATTATCTGCTGAAATTAATTTACCATTTGCTAATTCGAGTAAAAATTTACTATCCAAAGGCGTCAATGGACAACTTAATTTAGCACAAAAATCTCTACTCATATAGCTTCTATCCGCACCCGAATCAAATAAAACGTAAGCAGATTTATTGTCAATAAGAAACGTACCTGTAACAAGCTCCGGGTCTTCCTGTGCCTCTGCCGCATTAATATTGAAAACTCTTCCGCGGCCTTGTCCATTCGTGTTCTCCTGGTTCGGGCAATTTCTAATAATGTGGCCCGGTTTTCCACATTTATAACAAACTACATTGGCATAACTTGCTCCGACACTACTTGCTCCGCCATTACTCGTTCCAACACCATTTGTTCCTTTCGTTCTATTAACCCCTGGTCCGTAGACCTCACACTTCGCCACGCTATGACCATTTCTTTTACACTTGTTGCAAAATTTGGTGCAGAACCCCGAGTGATACTTTTCACACCTTTGGCATAGCTGCTTCTGATTGTTGTTATTGTTGCGGTTATTATTGTTGTTGGGATGATTGTTGTAGTTGCTGTTGTTGTTGTTGTTGTTGTTGGGCCATTTGTTGTAGTTGCGATTGATGTTGCGATTGTTGGGATAATTGTTGCGATTATTGTTGTAATTGCTGTTGTTGTTGTATTGGTGATTCTTATCACCGTTTTCCTCCCACTTTCTTTTGACTTGCTTCACATTGGCCTCTTCACCAGTCTGTTCTTTAATTCTTTCTTCAATCTGGTTCACTAGTTTGTGAGCCATTCTACATGCCTGTTGTATGGAGGCGGGCTCATGTGAACTTATATCTTCTTGGATTCTTTCTGGTAATCCTTTCACAAACGCGTCGATCTTCTCTTCCTCATCTTCGAATGCTCCCGGACACAATAGGCACAATTCTGTGAATCGTCTTTCGTACGTTGTAATATCAAATCCTTGGGTTCGTAACCCTCTAAGTTATGTCTTGAGCTTATTGACCTCGGTTCTGGGACGGTACTTCTCGTTCATCAAGTGCTTG
The DNA here is from genome assembly GCF_046630445.1 of Rutidosis leptorrhynchoides. NCBI lineage: Eukaryota > Viridiplantae > Streptophyta > Magnoliopsida > Asterales > Asteraceae > Rutidosis > Rutidosis leptorrhynchoides. Next base: position 555,060,975 of record NC_092336.1, on the reverse strand, counting down.
AATGTTGACCACGGTAGTGCGTACGCATCGTCTTGTCCCACTTGCTCTAGATAGGTATTCCACCATGTTAACGCAGAACCTGTGAAGGTATGCGTAGCGTACTTTACTTTGTCCTCTTCAGTACACTTACTTATGGCAAACACCGATTCGACCTTCTCGGTCCACCGTTTCAATCCGATCGGTCCTTCGGTTCCATCAAATTCTAAAGGTTTGCAGGCAGTGAATTCTTTGAAGGTGCATCCTACACGATTTCCTGTACTGCTAGATCCAAGGTTATTGTTGGTATGTAGCGCAGCCTGTACTGCGGCTATGTTTGAAGCTAGAAAAGTACGGAATTCCTCTTCATTCATATTCACGGTGTGTCGAGTAGTCGGTGCCATTTCCTTCAAAATAGTTAAATGGAACAAGTTAATCATACAGAATATTAAGAGTAGTTAATAGTATTTCGTAGCATAATATGAACTCATTTATAAAAGCTTTTTCTTCATATTAGCGTTTTATAAGTTTAAATTCGGGTAGTACCTACCCGTTAAGTTCATACTTAGTAGCTAATATACAATTCAACTACTACAATTCTATATGAAAAACTGATTATAATAATATTTCGCGTTCAAACTTTTATACAATATTTTACAAACTTACAATACCGCTTATTTTACATAAAGCATGAAATATAGTACACAATAACTTTGATACAAGATAGTTGTGAAGATAATTCAAGCTACATACCAACCGATTTGTTATTGTCATTCTATGGTTGACGTATTTATACATTCTGTTAATATTACATAACTTATAAACATAGATATTATAACCTTGTAAAAAATATTGGACTAATTTAAACATTATAAATATCATATTTAATAATTATAAAATTATAATATATATTTAAAATATGTTCATAATATTTTTTATTTAAATATTCGGTATATAAATATTTAGTTGGTATCCGAGCGTTGGTCTTAGAGAACCAGAAAATTTGCATTAGTGTGTCTTATCGAGTTTGTTAGGATGCATTAGTGAGTCTGGACTTCGACCGTGTTTACTTGAAAAATGATTGCTTAACAAATTTTGTTGGAAACTATATATTTTTAACATGTGAATATTATGTGATATATTAATCTCTTAACGCGTTTGATATTATGTGATAGATGTCTACCTCTAGAACAAGTCCCATTGACTCACCTAATAATAATGAAGAGTCAAATGTAAATTGGAATGATTCGTGGACTGATTCACAAGTTCCCGAAGAGGAACCGGAAGAAGAGTCGGAACCGGAAGAAGAATCGAAACCGGAAGAAGAATCGGAACCGGAAGAAGAATCGGAACCGGATGAAGAAATAGAACCGGTGGGGGAAATAATAAAACGGTTAAGTAAAAGAAAATCCTCCACCAACCGACCAAAGTTAATTATGGTCAATGGTGTTTCCGCCAAGGAAGCAAAATATTGGGAGGATTACCAATTCTCCGATGAATCGGATTCCGACGAGAATTCCGATGATGTTATAGAAATTACCCCAACTGAATTTAAAAAGGCAAAAGAAAATAATAAGGGAAAGGGCATAAAAATAGAGAAATCTAATTCCAACCCCGATGAACTTTATATGTATCGTCAACCCCCGAAGTCCTTAAGTTGTAACAATGACCCGGGAACCTCTAAACCACCAGGTTTTTCTAAACCAATGTGGACAACGACGGCTCGTATTAGGGGAACATCATATATCCCTAGAAACTTGGCAAAACGAACCAAAACCGAAGAAGAAGAAACGAGCGAGTCGGAATAAGATAGTTGTATTCGTGTGGTGTAATATATGTAATATAGTGTTCTTATGCTTTATGTAAAAATTGCTTGTATTAATAAGTATTTTTTTATGAATCTAACTCTTGTCTATTTTACAGTTTAAAAACACAAAATGGATAGACAACCCAATATTTTAAGAGACCTACCCGGAGACATGATTGATGAAATCTTGTCTAGAGTCGGCCAGAATTCTTCGGCACAACTATTTAAGGCGAGATCAGTTTGTAAGATATTCGAAGAACGTTCCAAGAATGTCTTGGTTTATAAGAGACTTTCGTTTGAAAGATGGGGGATATCACATTGGGAAACCCATAAGTTACGATGTGTTTACTTTGACGCATATATTGCGGGGAACCCAAATGCTATTTTACGCAACGGGTTAAGAAATTATTTTGACTCAATATATCCGAATATTGGACTTCGTGATTTAGAAAAAGCGGCTAACATGCAACATAAAGAAGCATGTTATGCTTACGGATTAGTAATGTTCGCTTCTCACCAAAGTGAGAACAAGAACATCGGGCTACAACTATTAAACAAAACGTTTCCACAAGTGACGGAGTCGGTAATTGGGGTAAGAAATGAGGTTTTTAGATTATTACGGGACTGTTGGACATTACGTAACCCTCGTCCCTTTGACGACGTTACAACACGCTGTCTTATCAACGGCCATAACGGTTATGTTGCACAAGACCAAGGATGGGAAGTAGTCCTAGTAAAACCAGAATGCATGACTTGTTTCTGGACGTATGAATTACGTGTCTTTATTGCCTTTGCTGAACGACTTGTGTACTAGCTTGAATTATCTTCACAACTATCTTGTATCAAAGTTATTGTGTACTATATTTCATGCTTTATGTAAAATAAGCGGTATTGTAAGTTTGTAAAATATTGTATAAAAGTTTGAACGCGAAATATTATTATAATCAGTTTTTCATATAGAATTGTAGTAGTTGAATTGTATATTAGCTACTAAGTATGAACTTAACGGGTAGGTACTACCCGAATTTAAACTTATAAAACGCTAATATGAAGAAAAAGCTTTTATAAATGAGTTCATATTATGCTACGAAATACTATTAACTACTCTTAATATTCTGTATGATTAACTTGTTCCATTTAACTATTTTGAAGGAAATGGCACCGACTACTCGACACACCGTGAATATGAATGAAGAGGAATTCCGTACTTTTCTAGCTTCAAACATAGCCGCAGTACAGGCTGCGCTACATACCAACAATAACCTTGGATCTAGCAGTACAGGAAATCGTGTAGGATGCACCTTCAAAGAATTCACTGCCTGCAAACCTTTAGAATTTGATGGAACCGAAGGACCGATCGGATTGAAACGGTGGACCGAGAAGGTCGAATCGGTGTTTGCCATAAGTAAGTGTACTGAAGAGGACAAAGTAAAGTACGCTACGCATACCTTCACAGGTTCTGCGTTAACATGGTGGAATACCTATCTAGAGCAAGTGGGACAAGACGATGCGTACGCACTACCGTGGTCAACATTCAAGCACTTGATGAACGAGAAGTACCGTCCCAGAACCGAGGTCAATAAGCTCAAGACAGAACTTAGAGGGTTACGAACCCAAGGATTTGATATTACCACGTACGAAAGACGATTCACAGAATTGTGCCTATTGTGTCCGGGAGCATTCGAAGATGAGGAAGAGAAGATCGACGCGTTTGTGAAAGGATTACCGGAAAGAATCCAAGAAGATATAAGTTCACACGAGCCCGCCTCCATACAACAGGCATGTAGAATGGCTCACAAACTAGTGAACCAGATTGAAGAAAGAATTAAAGAACAGACTGCTGAAGAGGCCAATGTGAAGCAAGTCAAAAGAAAGTGGGAGGAAAACGGTGATAAGAATCACCAATACAACAACAACAGCAATTACAACAATAATCGCAACAATTATCCCAACAATCGCAACATCAATCGCAACTACAACAAACGGCCCAACAACAACAACAACAACAACAACCACAGCAACTACAACAATCATCCCAACAACAATAATAACCGCAACAACAACAACAATCAGAAGCAACTATGCCAAAGGTGTGAAAAGAATCACTCGGGGTTCTGCACCAAATTTTGCAACAAGTGTAAAAGAAATGGTCATAGCGCGGCGAAGTGTGAGGTCTACGGACCAGGGGTTAATAGAACGAAAGGAACAAATGGTGTCGGAACGAGTAATGGCGGAGCAAGTAGTGTCGGAGCAAGTTATGCCAATGTAGTTTGTTATAAATGTGGAAAACCAGGCCACATTATTAGAAATTGCCCGAACCAGGAGAACACGAATGGACAAGGCCGTGGAAGAGTTTTCAATATTAATGCGGTAGAGGCACAGGAAGACCCGGAGCTTGTTACGGGTACGTTTCTTATTGACAATAAATCTGCTTACGTTTTATTTGATTCGGGTGCGGATAGAAGCTATATGAGTAGAGATTTTTGTGCTAAATTAAGTTGTCCATTGACGCCTTTGGATAGTAAATTTTTACTCGAATTAGCAAATGGTAAATTAATTTCAGCAGATAATATATGTCGGAATCGAGAAATTAAACTGGTTAGCGAAACATTTAAGATTGATTTGATACCAGTAGAGTTAGGGAGTTTTGATGTGATAATCGGTATGGACTGGTTGAAAGAAGTGAAAGCGGAGATCGTTTGTTACAAAAATGCAATTCGCATTATACGAGAAAAAGGAAAACCCTTAATGGTGTACGGAGAAAAGGGCAACACGAAGCTACATCTTATTAGTAATTTGAAGGCACAAAAACTAATAAGAAAAGGTTGCTATGCTGTTCTAGCACACATCGAGAAAGTACAAACTGAAGAAAAGAGCATCAATGATGTTCCCATTGCAAAAGAATTACCCGGATTACCCCCACATCGATCCGTTGAATTTCAAATAGATCTTGTACCAGGAGCTGCACCAATAGCTCGTGCTCCTTACAGACTCGCACCCAGCGAGATGAAAGAACTGCAAAGCCAATTACAAGAACTTTTAGAGCGTGGTTTCATTCGACCAAGCACATCACCGTGGGGAGCTCCTGTTTTGTTTGTCAAGAAGAAAGATGGTACATTCAGGTTGTGTATCGACTACCGAGAGTTGAACAAACTTACCATCAAGAACCGCTACCCACTACCGAGAATCGACGACTTATTTGATCAACTACAAGGCTCGTCTGTTTATTCAAAGATTGACTTACGTTCCGGGTATCATCAAATGAGGGTGAAAGAAGATGATATTCCAAAGACTGCTTTCAGAACACGTTACGGTCAATACGAGTTTATGGTCATGCCGTTTGGTTTAACTAATGCACCAGCTGTGTTCATGGACCTTATGAACCGAGTGTGTGGACCATACCTTGACAAGTTTGTCATTGTTTTCATTGATGACATACTTATTTACTCAAAGAATGACCAAGAACACGGTGAACATTTGAGAAAGGTGTTAGAAGTATTGAGGAAGGAAGAATTGTACGCTAAGTTTTCAAAGTGTGCATTTTGGTTGGAAGAAGTTCAATTCCTCGGTCACATAGTGAACAAAGAAGGTATTAAGGTGGATCCGGCAAAGATAGAAACTGTTGAAAAGTGGGAAACCCCGAAAACTCCGAAACACATACGCCAGTTTTTAGGACTAGCTGGTTACTACAGAAGGTTCATCCAAGACTTTTCCAGAATAGCAAAACCCTTGACTGCATTAACGAATAAAGGGAAGAAATTTGAATGGAATGATGAACAAGAGAAAGCGTTTCAGTTATTGAAGAAAAAGCTAACTACGGCACCTATATTGTCATTGCCTGAAGGGAATGATGATTTTGTGATTTATTGTGACGCATCAAAGCAAGGTCTCGGTTGTGTATTAATGCAACGAACGAAGGTGATTGCTTATGCGTCTAGACAATTGAAGATTCACGAACAAAATTATACGACGCATGATTTGGAATTAGGCGCGGTTGTTTTTGCATTAAAGACTTGGAGGCACTACTTATATGGGGTCAAAAGTATTATATATACCGACCACAAAAGTCTTCAACACATATTTAATCAGAAACAGCTGAATATGAGGCAGCGTAGGTGGATTGAATTATTGAATGATTACGACTTTGAGATTCGTTACCACCCGGGGAAGGCAAATGTGGTAGCCAATGCCTTGAGCAGGAAGGACAGAGAACCCATTCGAGTAAAATCTATGAATATAATGATTCATAATAACCTTACTACTCAAATAAAGGAGGCGCAACAAGGAGTTTTAAAAGAGGGAAATTTAAAGGATGAAATACCCAAAGGATCGAAGAAGCATCTTAATATTCGGGAAGACGGAACCCGGTATAGGGCTGAAAGGATTTGGGTACCAAAATTTGGAGATATGAGAGAAATGGTACTTAGAGAAGCTCATAAAACCAGATACTCAATACATCCTGGAACGGGGAAGATGTACAAGGATCTCAAGAAACATTTTTGGTGGCCGGGTATGAAAGCCGATGTTGCTAAATACGTAGGAGAATGTTTGACGTGTTCTAAGGTCAAAGATGAGCATCAGAAACCATCAGGTCTACTTCAACAACCCGAAATCCCGGAATGGAAATGGGAAAACATTACCATGGATTTCATCACTAAATTGCCAAGGACTGCAAGTGGTTTTGATACTATTTGGGTAATAGTTGACCGTCTCTCCAAATCAGCACACTTCTTGCCAATAAGAGAAGATGACAAGATGGAGAAGTTAGCACGACTGTATTTGAAGGAAGTCATCTCCAGACATGGAATACCAATCTCTATTATCTCTGATAGGGATGGCAGATTTATTTCAAGATTCTGGCAGACATTACAGCAAGCATTAGGAACTCGTCTAGACATGAGTACTGCCTATCATCCACAAACTGATGGGCAGAGCGAAAGGACGATACAAACGCTTGAAGACATGCTACGAGCATGTGTTATTGATTTCGGAAACAGTTGGGATCGACATCTACCGTTAGCAGAATTTTCCTACAACAACAGCTACCATTCAAGTATTGAGATGGCGCCATTTGAAGCACTTTATGGTAGAAAGTGCAGGTCTCCGATTTGTTGGAGTGAAGTGGGGGATAGACAGATTACGGGTCCGGAGATTATACAAGAAACTACCGAGAAGATCATCCAAATTCAACAACGGTTGAAAACCGCCCAAAGTCGACAAAAGAGCTACGCTGACATTAAAAGAAAAGATATAGAATTTGAAATTGGAGAGATGGTCATGCTTAAAGTTGCACCTTGGAAAGGCGTTGTTCGATTTGGTAAACGAGGGAAATTAAATCCAAGGTATATTGGACCATTCAAGATTATTGATCGTGTCGGACCAGTAGCTTACCGACTAGAGTTACCTCAACAACTCGCGGCTGTACATAACACTTTCCACGTCTCGAATTTAAAGAAATGTTTTGCTAAAGAAGATCTCACTATTCCGTTAGATGAAATCCAAATCAACGAAAAACTTCAATTCATCGAAGAACCCGTCGAAATAATGGATCGTGAGGTTAAAAGACTTAAGCAAAACAAGATACCAATTGTTAAGGTTCGATGGAATGCTCGTAGAGGACCCGAGTTCACCTGGGAGCGTGAAGATCAGATGAAGAAGAAATACCCGCATCTATTTCCAGAAGATTCGTCAACACCTTCAACAGCTTAAAATTTCGGGACGAAATTTATTTAACGGGTAGGTACTGTAGTGACCCGAACTTTTCCATGTTTATATATATTAATTGAGATTGATATTTACATGATTAAATGTTTCCAACATGTTAAGCAATCAAACTTGTTAAGACTTGATTAATTGAAATAGGTTTCATATAGACAATTGACCACCCAAGTTCACCGGTGATTCACGAACGTTAAAACTTGTAAAAACTATATGATGACATATATATGGTTATATATATAGTTAACATTATATTATGATAAGTAAACATATCATTAAGTATATTAACAATGAACTACATATGTAAAAACAAGACTACTAACTTAATGATTTTGAAGCGAGACATATATGTAACGATTATCGTTGTAACGACATTTAATGTATATATATCATATTAAGAGATATTCGTACATCATAATATCATGATAATATAATAATTTAAAATCTCTTTTGATATTATAAACATTGGGTTAACAACATTTAACAAGATCGTTAACCTAAAGGTTTCAAAACAACATTTACATGTAACGACTAACGATGACTTAACGACTCAGTTAAAATGTATATACATGTAGTGTTTTAATATGTATTTATACACTTTTGAAAGACTTCAATACACTTATCAAAATACTTCTACTTAACAAAAATGCTTACAATTACATCCTCGTTCAGTTTCATCAACAATTCTACTCGTATGCACCCGTATTCGTACTCGTACAATACACAGCTTTTAGATGTATGTACTATTGGTATATACACTCCAATGATCAGCTCTTAGCAGCCCATGTGAGTCACCTAACACATGTGGGAACCATCATTTGGCAACTAGCATGAAATATCTCATAAAATTACAAAAATATGAGTAATCATTCATGACTTATTTACATGAAAACAAAATTACATATCCTTTATATCTAATCCATACACCAACGACCAAAAACACCTACAAACACTTTCATTCTTCAATTTTATTCATCTAATTGATCTCTCTCAAGTTCTATCTTCAAGTTCTAAGTGTTCTTCATAAACTCCAAAAGTTCTAGTTTCATAAAATCAAGAATACTTTCAAGTTTGCTAGCTCACTTCCAATCTTGTAAGGTGATCATCCAACCTCAAGAAATCTTTGTTTCTTACAGTAGGTTATCATTCTAATACAAGGTAATAATCATATTCAAACTTTGGTTCAATTTCTATAACTATAACAATCTTATTTCAAGTGATGATCTTACTTGAACTTGTTTTCGTGTCATGATTCTGCTTCAAGAACTTCGAGCCATCCAAGGATCCATTGAAGCTAGATCCATTTTTCTCTTTTCCAGTAGATTTATCCAAGGAACTTAAGGTAGTAATGATGTTCATAACATCATTCGATTCATACATATAAAGCTATCTTATTCGAAGGTTTAAATTTGTAATCACTAGAACATAGTTTAGTTAATTCTAAACTTGTTCGCAAACAAAAGTTAATCCTTCTAACTTGACTTTTAAAATCAACTAAACACATGTTCTATATCTATATGATATGCTAACTTAATGATTTAAAACCTGGAAACACGAAAAACACTGTAAAACCGAATTTACGCCGTCGTAGTAACACCGCGGGCTGTTTTGGGTTAGTTAATTAAAAACTATGATAAACTTTGATTTTAAAGTTGTTATTCTGAGAAAATGATTTTTATTATGAACATGAAACTATATCCAAAAATTATGATTAAACTCAAAGTGGAAGTATGTTTTCTAAAATGGTCATCTAGACGTCGTTCTTTCGACTGAAATGACTACCTTTACAAAAATGACTTGTAACTTATTTTTCCGACTACAAACCTATACTTTTCTGTTTAGATTCATAAAATAGAGTTCAATATGAAACCATATCAATTTGATTCACTCAAAACGGATTTAAAATGAAGAAGTTATGGGTAAAACAAGATTGGATAATTTTTCTCATTTTAGCTACGTGAAAATTGGTAACAAATCTATTCCAACCATAACTTAATCAACTTGTGTTGTATATTATGTAATCTTGAGATACCATAGACACGTATACAATGTTTCGACCTATCATGTCGACACATCTATATATATTTCGGAACAACCATAGACACTCTATATGTGAATGTTGGAGTTAGCTATACAGGGTTGAGGTTGATTCCAAAATATATATAGTTTGAGTTGTGATCAATACTGAGATACGTATACACTGGGTCGTGGATTGATTCAAGATAATATTTATCGATTTATTTCTGTACATCTAACTGTGGACAACTAGTTGTAGGTTACTAACGAGGACAGCTGACTTAATAAACTTAAAACATCAAAATATATTAAAAGTGTTGTAAATATATTTTGAACATACTTTGATATATATGTATATATTGTTATAGGTTCGTGAATCAACCAGTGGCCAAGTCTTACTTCCCGACGAAGTAAAAATCTGTGAAAGTGAGTTATAGTCCCACTTTTAAAATCTAATATTTTTGGGATGAGAATACATGCAGGTTTTATAAATGATTTACAAAATAGACACAAGTACGTGAAACTACATTCTATGGTTGAATTATCGAAATCGAATATGCCCCTTTTTATTAAGTCTGGTAATCTAAGAATTAGGGAACAGACACCCTAATTGACGCGAATCCTAAAGATAGATCTATTGGGCCTAACAAACCCCATCCAAAGTACCGGATGCTTTAGTACTTCGAAATTTATATCATATCCGAAGGGTGTCCCGGAATGATGGGGATATTCTTAAATATGCATCTTGTTAATGTCGGTTACCAGGTGTTCACCATATGAATGATTTTTATCTCTATGTATGGGATGTGTATTGAAATATGAAATCTTGTGGTCTATTGTTACGATTTGATATATATAGGTTAAACCTATAACTCACCAACATTTTTGTTGATGTTTAAAGCATGTTTATTCTCAGGTGAATATTAAGAGCTTCCGCTGTTGCATACTAAAATAAGGACAAGATTTGGAGTCCATGTTTGTATGATATTGTGTAAAAACTGCATTCAAGAAACTGATTTCGATGTAACATATTTGTATTGTAAACCATTATGTAATGGTCGTGTGTAAACAGGATATTTTAGATTATCATTATTTGATAATCTACGTAAAGCTTTTTAAACCTTTATTTATGAAATAAAGGTTATGGTTTGTTTTAAAAATGAATGCAGTCTTTGAAAAACGTCTCATATAAATGTCCCGTTCTTATTGATTAAAAACGTTCCATATTAATTGATTTCGTTGCGAGGTTTTGACCTCTATATGAGACGTTTTTCAAAGACTGCATTCATTTTTAAAACAAACCATAACCTTTATTTCATAGATAAAGGTTTTAAAAAGCTTTACGTAGATTATCAAATAATGATAATCTAAAATATCCTGTTTACACACGACCATTACATAATGGTTTACAATACAAATATGTTACAACAAAATAAGTTTCTTGAATGCAGTTTTTACACAATATCATACAAGCATGGACTCCAAATCTCGTCCTTATTTAAGTATGCGACAGCGGAAGCTCTTAATAATCACCTGAGAATAAACATGCTTAAAACGTCAACAAAAATGTTGGTGAGTTATAGGTTTAACCTATATATATCAAATCATAATAATAGACCACAAGAGTTCATATTTCAATACACATCCCATACATAGAGATAAAAATCATTCATATGGTGAACACCTGGTAACCGACATTAACAAGATGCATATATAAGAATATCCCCATCATTCCGGGACACCCTTCGGATATGATATAAATTTCGAAGTACTAAAGCATCCGGTACTTTGGATGGGGTTTGTTAGGCCCAATAGATCTATCTTTAGGATTCGCGTCAATTAGGGTGTCTGTTCCCTAATTCTTAGATTACCAGACTTAATAAAAAGGGGCATATTCGATTTCGATAATTCAACCATAGAATGTAGTTTCACGTACTTGTGTCTATTTTGTAAATCATTTATAAAACCTGCATGTATTCTCATCCCAAAAATATTAGATTTTAAAAGTGGGACTATAACTCACTTTAACAGATTTTTACTTCGTCGGGAAGTAAGACTTGGCCACTGGTTAATTCACGAACCTATAACAATATATACATATATATCAAAGTATGTTCAAAATATATTTACAACACTTTTAATATATTTTGATTTTTTAAGTTTATTAAGTCAGCTGTCCTCGTTAGTAACCTACAACTAGTTGTCCACAGTTAGATGTGCAGAAATAAATCGATAAATATTATCTTGAATCAATCCACGACCCAGTGTATACGTATCTCAGTATTGATCACAACTCAAACTATATATATTTTGGAATCAACCTCAACCCTGTATAGCTAACTCCAACATTCACATATAGAGTGTCTATGGTTGTTCCGAAATATATATAGATGTGTCGACATGATAGGTCGAAACATTGTATACGTGTCTATGGTATCTCAAGATTACATAATATACAATACAAGTTGATTAAGTTATGGTTGGAATAGATTTGTTACCAATTTTCACGTAGCTAAAATGAGAAAAATTATCCAATCTTGTTTTACCCATAACTTCTTCATTTTAAATCCGTTTTGAGTGAATCAAATTGCTATGGTTTCATATTGAACTCTATTTTATGAATCTAAACAGAAAAGTATAGGTTTATAGTCGGAAAAATAAGTTACAAGTTATTTTTGTAAAGGTAGTCATTTCAGTCGAAAGAACGACGTCTAGATGACCATTTTAGAAAACATACTTCCACTTTGAGTTTAATCATAATTTTTGGATATAGTTTCATGTTCATAATAAAAATCATTTTCTCAGAATAACAACTTTAAAATCAAAGTTTATCATAGTTTTTAATTAACTAACCCAAAACAGCCCGCGGTGTTACTACGACGGCGTAAATCCGGTTTTACGGTGTTTTTCGTGTTTCCAGGTTTTAAATCATTAAGTTAGCATATCATATAGATATAGAACATGTGTTTAGTTGATTTTAAAAGTCAAGTTAGAAGGATTAACTTTTGTTTGCGAACAAGTTTAGAATTAACTAAACTATGTTCTAGTGAATACAAGTTTAAACCTTCGAATAAGATAGCTTTATATGTATAAATTGAATGATGTTATGAACATCATTACTGCCTTAAGTTCCTTGGATAAACCTACTGGAAAAGAGAAAAATGGATCTAGCTTCAATGGATCCTTGGATGGCTCGAAGTTCTTGAAGCAGAATCATGACACGAAAACAAGTTCAAGTAAGATCATCACTTGAAATAAGATTGTTATAGTTATAGAAATTGAACCAAAGTTTGAATATGATTATTACCTTGTATTAGAATGATAACCTACTGTAAGAAACAAAGATTTCTTGAGGTTGGATGATCACCTTACAAGATTGGAAGTGAGCTAGCAAACTTGAAAGTATTCTTGATTTTATGAAACTATAACTTTTGGAATTTATGAAGAACACTTAGAACTTGAAGATAGAACTTGAGAGAGATCAATTAGATGAAGAAAATTGAAGAATGAAAGTGTTTGTAGGTGTTTTTGGTCGTTGGTGTATGGATTAGATATAAAGGATATGTAATTTTGTTTTCATGTAAATAAGTCATGAATGATTACTCATATTTTTGTAATTTTATGAGATATTTCATGCTAGTTGCCAAATGATGGTTCCCACATGTGTTAGGTGACTCACATGGGCTGCTAAGAGCTGATCATTGGAGTGTATATACCAATAGTACATACATCTAAAAGCTGTGTATTGTACGAGTACGAATACGGGTGCATACGAGTAGAATTGTTGATGAAACTGAACGAGGATGTAATTGTAAGCATTTTTGTTAAGTAGAAGTATTTTGATAAGTGTATTGAAGTCTTTCAAAAGTGTATAAATACATATTAAAACACTACATGTATATACATTTTAACTGAGTCGTTAAGTCATCGTTAGTCGTTACATGTAAGTGTTGTTTTGAAACCTTTAGGTTAACGATCTTGTTAAATGTTGTTAACCCAATGTTTATAATATCAAATGAGATTTTAAATTATTATATTATCATGATATTATCATGTATGAATATCTCTTAATATGATATATATACATTAAATGTCTTTACAACGATAATCGTTACATATATGTCTCGTTTAAAAATCATTAAGTTAGTAGTCTTGTTTTTACATATGTAGTTCATTGTTAATATACTTAATGATATGTTTACTTATCATAGTATCATGTTAACTATATATATATCCATATATATGTCATCATATAGTTTTTACAAGTTTTAACGTTCGTGAATCACCGGTCAACTTGGGTGGTCAATTGTCTATATGAAACATATTTCAATTAATCAAGTCTTAACAAGTTTGATTGCTTAACATGTTGGAAACATTTAATCATGTAAATATCAATCTCAATTAATATATATAAACATGGAAAAGTTCGGGTCACTACAGTACCTACCCGTTAAATAAATTTCGTCCCGAAATTTTAAGCTGTTGAAGGTGTTGACGAATCTTCTGGAAATAGATGCGGGTATTTCTTCTTCATCTGATCTTCACGCTCCCAGGTGAACTCGGGTCCTCTACGAGCATTCCATCGAACCTTAACAATTGGTATCTTGTTTTGCTTAAGTCTTTTAACCTCACGATCCATTATTTCGACGGGTTCTTCGATGAATTGAAGTTTTTCGTTGATTTGGATTTCATCTAACGGAATAGTGAGATCTTCTTTAGCAAAACATTTCTTTAAATTCGAGACGTGGAAAGTGTTATGTACAGCCGCGAGTTGTTGAGGTAACTCTAGTCGGTAAGCTACTGGTCCGACACGATCAATAATCTTGAATGGTCCAATATACCTTGGATTTAATTTCCCTCGTTTACCAAATCGAACAACGCCTTTCCAAGGTGCAACTTTAAGCATGACCATCTCTCCAATTTTAAATTCTATATCTTTTCTTTTAATGTCAGCGTAGCTCTTTTGTCGACTCTGGGCGGTTTTCAACCGTTGTTGAATTTGGATGATCTTCTCGGTAGTTTCTTGTATAATCTCTGGACCCGTAATCTGTCTATCCCCCACTTCACTCCAACAAATCGGAGACCTGCACTTTCTACCATAAAGTGCTTCAAACGGCGCCATCTCAATGCTTGAATGGTAGCTGTTGTTGTAGGAAAATTCTGCTAACGGTAGATGTCGATCCCAACTGTTTCCGAAATCAATAACACATGCTCGTAGCATGTCTTCAAGCGTTTGTATCGTCCTTTCGCTCTGCCCATCAGTTTGTGGATGATAGGCAGTACTCATGTCTAGACGAGTTCCTAATGCTTGCTGTAATGTCTGCCAGAATCTTGAAATAAATCTGCCATCCCTATCAGAGATAATAGAGATTGGTATTCCATGTCTGGAGATGACTTCCTTCAAATACAGTCGTGCTAACTTCTCCATCTTGTCATCTTCTCTTATTGGCAAAAAGTGTGCTGATTTGGTGAGACGGTCAACTATTACCCAAATAGTATCAAAACCACTTGCAGTCCTTGGCAATTTAGTGATGAAATCCATGGTAATGTTTTCCCATTTCCATTCCGGGATTTCGGGTTGTTGAAGTAGACCTGATGGTTTCTGATGCTCAGCTTTGACCTTAGAACACGTCAAACATTCTCCTACGTATTTAGCAACATCGGTTTTCATACCCGGCCACCAAAAATGTTTCTTGAGATCCTTGTACATCTTCCCCGTTCCAGGATGTATTGAGTATCTGGTTTTATGAGCTTCTCTAAGTACCATTTCTCTCATATCTCCAAATTTTGGTACCCAAATCCTTTCAGCCCTATACCGGGTTCCGTCTTCCCAAATATTAAGATGCTTCTCCGATCCTTTGGGTATTTCATCCTTTAAATTTCCCTCTTTTAAAACTCCTTGTTGCGCCTCCTTTATTTGAGTAGTAATGTTATTATGAATCATTATATTCATAGATTTTACTCGAATGGGTTCTCTGTCCTTCCTGCTCAAGGCATCGGCTACCACATTTGCCTTCCCCGGGTGGTAACGAATCTCAAAGTCGTAATCATTCAATAATTCAATCCACCTACGCTGCCTCATATTCAGTTGTTTCTGATTAAATATGTGTTGAAGACTTTTGTGGTCGGTATATATAATACTTTTGACCCCATATAAGTAGTGCCTCCAAGTCTTTAATGCAAAAACAACCGCGCCTAATTCCAAATCATGCGTCGTATAATTTTGTTCGTGAATCTTCAATTGTCTAGACGCATAAGCAATCACCTTCGTTCGTTGCATTAATACACAACCGAGACCTTGCTTTGATGCATCACAATAAATCACAAAATCATCATTCCCTTCAGGCAATGACAATATAGGTGCCGTAGTTAGCTTTTTCTTCAATAACTGAAACGCTTTCTCTTGTTCATCATTCCATTCAAATTTCTTCCCTTTATGCGTTAATGCAGTCAAGGGTTTTGCTATTCTGGAAAAGTCTTGGATGAACCTTCTGTAGTAACCAGCTAGTCCTAAAAACTGGCGTATGTGTTTCGGAGTTTTCGGGGTTTCCCACTTTTCAACAGTTTCTATCTTTGCCGGATCCACCTTAATACCTTCTTTGTTCACTATGTGACCGAGGAATTGAACTTCTTCCAACCAAAATGCACACTTTGAAAACTTAGCGTACAATTCTTCCTTCCTCAATACTTCTAACACCTTTCTCAAATGTTCACCGTGTTCTTGGTCATTCTTTGAGTAAATAAGTATGTCATCAATGAAAACAATGACAAACTTGTCAAGGTATGGTCCACACACTCGGTTCATAAGGTCCATGAACACAGCTGGTGCATTAGTTAAACCAAACGGCATGACCATAAACTCGTAATGACCGTAACGTGTCCTGAAAGCAGTCTTTGGAATATCATCTTCTTTCACCCGCATTTGATGATACCCGAAACGTAAGTCAATCTTTGAATAAACAGACGAGCCTTGTAGTTGATCAAATAAGTCATCGATTCTCGGTAGTGGGTAACGGTTCTTGATGGTAAGTTTGTTCAACTCTCGGTAGTCGATACACAACCTGAATGTACCATCTTTCTTCTTGATAAACAAAACAGGAGCTCCCCACGGTGATGTGCTTGGTCGAATGAAACCACGCTCTAAAAGTTCTTGTAATTGGCTTTGTAGTTCTTTCATCTCGCTGGGTGCGAGTCTATAAGGAGCACGAGCTATTGGTGCAGCTCCTGGTACAAGATCTATTTGAAATTCAACGGATCGATGTGGGGGTAATCCCGGTAATTCTTTCGGAAATACATCAGGAAATTCTTTTGCTACGGGAACATCATTGATGCTCTTTTCTTCAGTTTGTACTTTCTCGACGTGTGCTAGAACAGCATAGCAACCTTTTCTTATTAGTTTTTGTGCCTTCAAATTACTAATAAGATGTAGCTTCGTGTTGCCCTTTTCTCCGTACACCATTAAGGGTTTTCCTTTTTCTCGTATAATGCGAATTGCATTTTTGTAACAAACGATCTCCGCTTTCACTTCTTTCAACCAGTCCATACCGATTATCACATCAAAACTTCCTAACTCTACTGGTATCAAATCAATCTTAAATGTTTCGCTAACCAGTTTAATTTCTCGATTCCGACATATATTATCTGCTGAAATTAATTTACCATTTGCTAATTCGAGTAAAAATTTACTATCCAAAGGCGTCAATGGACAACTTAATTTAGCACAAAAATGTCTACTCATATAGCTTCTATCCGCACCCGAATCAAATAAAACGTAAGCAGATTTATTGTCAATAAGAAACGTACCCGTAACAAGCTCCGGGTCTTCCTGTGCCTCTGCCGCATTAATATTGAAAACTCTTCCACGGCCTTGTCCATTCGTGTTCTCCTGGTTCGGGCAATTTCTAATAATGTGGCCTGGTTTTCCACATTTATAACAAACTACATTGGCATAACTTGCTCCGACACTACTTGCTCCGCCATTACTCGTTCCGACACCATTTGTTCCTTTCGTTCTATTAACCCCTGGTCCGTAGACCTCACACTTCGCCGCGCTATGACCATTTCTTTTACACTTGTTGCAAAATTTGGTGCAGAACCCCGAGTGATTCTTTTCACACCTTTGGCATAGCTGCTTCTGATTGTTGTTGTTGTTGCGATTATTATTGTTGTTGGGATGATTGTTGTAGTTGCTGTTGTTGTTGTTGTTGTTGTTGTTGTTGGGCCGTTTGTTGTAGTTGCGATTGATGTTGCGATTGTTGGGATAATTGTTGCGATTATTGTTGTAATTGCTGTTGTTGTTGTATTGGTGATTCTTATCACCGTTTTCCTCCCACTTTCTTTTTACTTGCTTCACATTGGCCTCTTCAGCAGTCTGTTCTTTAATTCTTTCTTCAATTTGGTTCACGAGTTTGTGAGCCATTCTACATGCCTGTTGTATGGAGGCGGGCTCGTGTGAACTTATATCTTCTTGGATTCTTTCCGGTAATCCTTTCACAAACGCGTCGATCTTCTCTTCCTCATCTTCGAATGCTCCCGGACACAATAGGCACAATTCTGTGAATCGTCTTTCGTACGTGGTAATATCAAATCCTTGGGTTCGTAACCCTCTAAGTTCTGTCTTGAGCTTATTGACCTCGGTTCTGGGACGGTACTTCTCGTTCATCAAGTGCTTGAATGCTGACCACGGTAGTGCGTACGCATCGTCTTGTCCCACTTGCTCTAGATAGGTATTCCACCATGTTAACGCAGAACCTGTGAAGGTATGCGTAGCGTACTTTACTTTGTCCTCTTCAGTACACTTACTTATGGCAAACACCGATTCGACCTTCTCGGTCCACCTTTTCAATCCGATCGGTCCTTCGGTTCCATCAAATTCCAAAGGTTTGCAGGCAGTGAATTCTTTGTAGGTGCATCCTACACGATTTCCTGTACTGCTAGATCCAAGGTTATTGTTGGTATGTAGCGCAGCCTGTACTGCAGCTATGTTTGAAGCTAGAAAAGTACGGAATTCCTCTTCATTCATATTCACGGTGTGTCGAGTAGTCGGTGCCATTTCCTTCAAAATAGTTAAATGGAACAAGTTAATCATACAGAATATTAAGATCATTCAAACTTGTTAAGACTTGATTAATTGAAATAGGTTTCATATAGACAATTGACCACCCAAGTTGACCGGTGATTCACGAACGTTAAAACTTGTAAAAACTATATGATGACATATATATGGTTATATATATAGTTAAAATTATATTATGATAATTAAACATATCATTAAGTATATTAACAATGAACTACATATGTAAAAACAAGACTACTAACTTAATGATTTTGAAACGAGACATATGTGTAACGATTATCGTTGTAACGACATTTAATGTATATATATCATATTAAGAGATATTCGTACATCATAATATCATGATAATATAATAATTTAAAATCTCTTTTGATATTATAAACATTGGGTTAACAACATTTAACAAGATCGTTAACCTAAAGGTTTCAAAACAACATTTACATGTAACGACTAACGATGACTTAACGACTCAGTTAAAATGTATATACATGTAGTGTTTTAATATGTATTTATACACTTTTGAAAGACTTCAATACACTTATCAAAATACTTCTACTTAACAAAAATGCTTACAATTACATCCTCGTTCAGTTTCATCAACAATTCTACTCGTATGCACCCGTATTCGTACTCGTACAATACACAGCTTTTAGATGTATGTACTATTGGTATATACACTCCAATGATCAGCTCTTAGCAGCCCATGTGAGTCACCTAACACATGTGGGAACCATCATTTGGCAACTAGCATGAAATATCTCATAAAATTACAAAAATATGAGTAATCATTCATGACTTATTTACATGAAAACAAAATTACATATCCTTTATATCTAATCCATACACCAACGACCAAAAACACCTACAAACACTTTTATTCTTCAATTTTCTTCATCTAATTGATCTCTCTCAAGTTCTATCTTCAAGTTCTAAGTGTTCTTCATAAATTCCAAAAGTTCTAGTTTCATAAAATCAAGAATACTTTCAAGTTTGCTAGCTCACTTCCAATCTTGTAAGGTGATCATCCAACCTCAAGAAATCTTTGTTTCTTACAGTAGGTTATCATTCTAATACAAGGTAATAATCATATTCAAACTTTGGTTCAATTTCTATAACTATAACAATCTTATTTCAAGTGATGATCTTACTTGAACTTGTTTTCGTGTCATGATTCTGCTTCAAGAACTTCGAGCCATCCAAGGATCCATTGAAGCTAGATCCATTTTTCTCTTTTCCAGTAGGTTTATCCAAGGAAATTAAGGTAGTAATGATGTTCATAACATCATTCGATTCATACATATAAAGCTATCTTATTCGAAGGTTTAAACTTGTAATCACTAGAACATAGTTTAGTTAATTCTAAACTTGTTCGCAAACAAAAGTTAATCCTTCTAACTTGACTTTTAAAATCAACTAAACACATGTTATATATCTATATGATATGCTAACTTAATGATTTAAAACCTGGAAACACGAAAACACCGTAAAACCGGATTTACGCCGTCGTAGTAACACCGCGGGCTGTTTTGGGTTAGTTAATTAAAAACTATGATAAACTTTGATTTAAAAGTTGTTATTCTGAGAAAATGATTTTTATTATGAACATGAAACTATATCCAAAAATTATGGTTAAACTCAAAGTGAAAGTATGTTTTCTAAAATGGTCATCTAGACGTCGTTCTTTCGACTGAAATGACTACCTTTACAAAAACGACTTGTAACTTATTTTTTCGACTATAAACCTATACTTTTTCTGTTTAGATTCATAAAATAGAGTTCAATATGAAACCATAGCAATTTGATTCACTCAAAACGGATTTAAAATGAAGAAGTTATGGGTAAAACAAGATTGGATAATTTTTCTCATTTTAGCTACGTGAAAATTGGTAACAAATCTATTCCAACCATAACTTAATCAACTTGTATTGTATATTATGTAATCCCGTTCTTATTGATTAAAAACGTTCCATATTAATTGATTTCGTTGCGAGGTTTTGACCTCTATATGAGACGTTTTTCAAAGACTGCATTCATTTTTAAAACAAACCATAACCTTTATTTCATAGATAAAGGTTTTAAAAAGCTTTACGTAGATTATCAAATAATGATAATCTAAAATATCCTGTTTACACACGACCATTACATAATGGTTTACAATACAAATATGTTACAACAAAATAAGTTTCTTGAATGCAGTTTTTACACAATATCATACAAGCATGGACTCCAAATCTCGTCCTTATTTAAGTATGCGACAGCGGAAGCTCTTAATAATCACCTGAGAATAAACATGCTTAAAACGTCAACAAAAATGTTGGTGAGTTATAGGTTTAACCTATATATATCAAATCATAATAATAGACCACAAGAGTTCATATTTCAATACACATCCCATACATAGAGATAAAAATCATTCATATGGTGAACACCTGGTAACCGACATTAACAAGATGCATATATAAGAATATCCCCATCATTCCGGGACACCCTTCGGATATGATATAAATTTCGAAGTACTAAAGCATCCGGTACTTTGGATGGGGTTTGTTAGGCCCAATAGATCTATCTTTAGGATTCGCGTCAATTAGGGTGTCTGTTCCCTAATTCTTAGATTACCAGACTTAATAAAAAGGGGCATATTCGATTTTGATAATTCAACCATAGAATGTAGTTTCACGTACTTGTGTCTATTTTGTAAACCATTTATAAAACCTGCATGTATTCTCATCCCAAAAATATTAGATTTTAAAAGTGGGACTATAACTCACTTTAACAGATTTTTACTTCGTCGGGAAGTAAGACTTGGCCACTGGTTAATTCACGAACCTATAACAATATATACATATATATCAAAGTATGTTCAAAATATATTTACAACACTTTTAATATATTTTGATTTTTTAAGTTTATTAAGTCAGCTGTCCTCGTTAGTAACCTACAACTAGTTGTCCACAGTTAGATGTGCAGAAATAAATCGATAAATATTATCTTGAATCAATCCACGACCCAGTGTATACGTATCTCAGTATTGATCACAACTCAAACTATATATATTTTGGAATCAACCTCAACCCTGTATAGCTAACTCCAACATTCACATATAGAGTGTCTATGGTTGTTCCGAAATATATATAGATGTGTCGACATGATAGGTCGAAACATTGTATACGTGTCTATGGTATCTCAAGATTACATAATATACAATACAAGTTGATTAAGTTATGGTTGGAATAGATTTGTTACCAATTTTCACGTAGCTAAAATGAGAAAAATTATCCAATCTTGTTTTACCCATAACTTCTTCATTTTAAATCCGTTTTGAGTGAATCAAATTGCTATGGTTTCATATTGAACTCTATTTTATGAATCTAAACAGAAAAGTATAGGTTTATAGTCGGAAAAATAAGTTACAAGTTATTTTTGTAAAGGTAGTCATTTCAGTCGAAAGAACGACGTCTGGATGACCATTTTAGAAAACATACTTCCACTTTGAGTTTAATCATAATTTTTGGATATAGTTTCATGTTCATAATAAAAATCATTTTCTCAGAATAACAACTTTAAAATCAAAGTTTATCATAGTTTTTAATTAACTAACCCAAAACAGCCCGCGGTGTTACTACGACGGCGTAAATCCGGTTTTACGGTGTTTTTCGTGTTTCCAGGTTTTAAATCATTAAGTTAGCATATCATATAGATATAGAACATGTGTTTAGTTGATTTTAAAAGTCAAGTTAGAAGGATTAACTTTTGTTTGCGAACAAGTTTAGAATTAACTAAACTATGTTCTAGTGAATACAAGTTTAAACCTTCGAATAAGATAGCTTTATATGTATAAATTGAATGATGTTATGAACATCATTACTGCCTTAAGTTCCTTGGATAAACCTACTGGAAAAGAGAAAAATGGATCTAGCTTCAATGGATCCTTGGATGGCTCGAAGTTCTTGAAGCAGAATCATGACACGAAAACAAGTTCAAGTAAGATCATCACTTGAAATAAGATTGTTATAGTTATAGAAATTGAACCAAAGTTTGAATATGATTATTACCTTGTATTAGAATGATAACCTACTGTAAGAAACAAAGATTTCTTGAGGTTGGATGATCACCTTACAAGATTGGAAGTGAGCTAGCAAACTTGAAAGTATTCTTGATTTTATGAAACTATAACTTTTGGAATTTATGAAGAACACTTAGAACTTGAAGATAGAACTTGAGAGAGATCAATTAGATGAAGAAAATTGAAGAATGAAAGTGTTTGTAGGTGTTTTTGGTCGTTGGTGTATGGATTAGATATAAAGGATATGTAATTTTGTTTTCATGTAAATAAGTCATGAATGATTACTCATATTTTTGTAATTTTATGAGATATTTCATGCTAGTTGCCAAATGATGGTTCCCACATGTGTTAGGTGACTCACATGGGCTGCTAAGAGCTGATCATTGGAGTGTATATACCAATAGTACATACATCTAAAAGCTGTGTATTGTACGAGTACGAATACGGGTGCATACGAGTAGAATTGTTGATGAAACTGAACGAGGATGTAATTGTAAGCATTTTTGTTAAGTAGAAGTATTTTGATAAGTGTATTGAAGTCTTTCAAAAGTGTATAAATACATATTAAAACACTACATGTATATACATTTTAACTGAGTCGTTAAGTCATCGTTAGTCGTTACATGTAAGTGTTGTTTTGAAACCTTTAGGTTAACGATCTTGTTAAATGTTGTTAACCCAATGTTTATAATATCAAATGAGATTTTAAATTATTATATTATCATGATATTATCATGTATGAATATCTCTTAATATGATATATATACATTAAATGTCTTTACAACGATAATCGTTACATATATGTCTCGTTTAAAAATCATTAAGTTAGTAGTCTTGTTTTTACATATGTAGTTCATTGTTAATATACTTAATGATATGTTTACTTATCATAGTATCATGTTAACTATATATATATCCATATATATGTCATCATATAGTTTTTACAAGTTTTAACGTTCGTGAATCACCGGTCAACTTGGGTGGTCAATTGTCTATATGAAACATATTTCAATTAATCAAGTCTTAACAAGTTTGATTGCTTAACATGTTGGAAACATTTAATCATGTAAATATCAATCTCAATTAATATATATAAACATGGAAAAGTTCGGGTCACTACAGTACCTACCCGTTAAATAAATTTCGTCCCGAAATTTTAAGCTGTTGAAGGTGTTGACGAATCTTCTGGAAATAGATGCGGGTATTTCTTCTTCATCTGATCTTCACGCTCCCAGGTGAACTCGGGTCCTCTACGAGCATTCCATCGAACCTTAACAATTGGTATCTTGTTTTGCTTAAGTCTTTTAACCTCACGATCCATTATTTCGACGGGTTCTTCGATGAATTGAAGTTTTTCGTTGATTTGGATTTCATCTAACGGAATAGTGAGATCTTCTTTAGCAAAACATTTCTTTAAATTCGAGACGTGGAAAGTGTTATGTACAGCCGCGAGTTGTTGAGGTAACTCTAGTCGGTAAGCTACTGGTCCGACACGATCAATAATCTTGAATGGTCCAATATACCTTGGATTTAATTTCCCTCGTTTACCAAATCGAACAACGCCTTTCCAAGGTGCAACTTTAAGCATGACCATCTCTCCAATTTTAAATTCTATATCTTTTCTTTTAATGTCAGCGTAGCTCTTTTGTCGACTCTGGGCGGTTTTCAACCGTTGTTGAATTTGGATGATCTTCTCGGTAGTTTCTTGTATAATCTCTGGACCCGTAATCTGTCTATCCCCCACTTCACTCCAACAAATCGGAGACCTGCACTTTCTACCATAAAGTGCTTCAAACGGCGCCATCTCAATGCTTGAATGGTAGCTGTTGTTGTAGGAAAATTCTGCTAACGGTAGATGTCGATCCCAACTGTTTCCGAAATCAATAACACATGCTCGTAGCATGTCTTCAAGCGTTTGTATCGTCCTTTCGCTCTGCCCATCAGTTTGTGGATGATAGGCAGTACTCATGTCTAGACGAGTTCCTAATGCTTGCTGTAATGTCTGCCAGAATCTTGAAATAAATCTGCCATCCCTATCAGAGATAATAGAGATTGGTATTCCATGTCTGGAGATGACTTCCTTCAAATACAGTCGTGCTAACTTCTCCATCTTGTCATCTTCTCTTATTGGCAAAAAGTGTGCTGATTTGGTGAGACGGTCAACTATTACCCAAATAGTATCAAAACCACTTGCAGTCCTTGGCAATTTAGTGATGAAATCCATGGTAATGTTTTCCCATTTCCATTCCGGGATTTCGGGTTGTTGAAGTAGACCTGATGGTTTCTGATGCTCAGCTTTGACCTTAGAACACGTCAAACATTCTCCTACGTATTTAGCAACATCGGTTTTCATACCCGGCCACCAAAAATGTTTCTTGAGATCCTTGTACATCTTCCCCGTTCCAGGATGTATTGAGTATCTGGTTTTATGAGCTTCTCTAAGTACCATTTCTCTCATATCTCCAAATTTTGGTACCCAAATCCTTTCAGCCCTATACCGGGTTCCGTCTTCCCAAATATTAAGATGCTTCTCCGATCCTTTGGGTATTTCATCCTTTAAATTTCCCTCTTTTAAAACTCCTTGTTGCGCCTCCTTTATTTGAGTAGTAATGTTATTATGAATCATTATATTCATAGATTTTACTCGAATGGGTTCTCTGTCCTTCCTGCTCAAGGCACCGACTACTCGACACACCGTGAATATGAATGAAGAGGAATTCCGTACTTTTCTAGCTTCAAACATAGCTGCAGTACAGGCTGCGCTACATACCAACAATAACCTTGGATCTAGCAGTACAGGAAATCGTGTAGGATGCACCTACAAAGAATTCACTGCCTGCAAACCTTTGGAATTTGATGGAACCGAAGGACCGATCGGATTGAAAAGGTGGACCGAGAAGGTCGAATCGGTGTTTGCCATAAGTAAGTGTACTGAAGAGGACAAAGTAAAGTACGCTACGCATACCTTCACAGGTTCTGCGTTAACATGGTGGAATACCTATCTAGAGCAAGTGGGACAAGACGATGCGTACGCACTACCGTGGTCAGCATTCAAGCACTTGATGAACGAGAAGTACCGTCCCAGAACCGAGGTCAATAAGCTCAAGACAGAACTTAGAGGGTTACGAACCCAAGGATTTGATATTACCACGTACGAAAGACGATTCACAGAATTGTGCCTATTGTGTCCGGGAGCATTCGAAGATGAGGAAGAGAAGATCGACGCGTTTGTGAAAGGATTACCGGAAAGAATCCAAGAAGATATAAGTTCACACGAGCCCGCCTCCATACAACAGGCATGTAGAATGGCTCACAAACTCGTGAACCAAATTGAAGAAAGAATTAAAGAACAGACTGCTGAAGAGGCCAATGTGAAGCAAGTAAAAAGAAAGTGGGAGGAAAACGGTGATAAGAATCACCAATACAACAACAACAGCAATTACAACAATAATCGCAACAATTATCCCAACAATCGCAACATCAATCGCAACTACAACAAACGGCCCAACAACAACAACAACAACAACAACAACAGCAACTACAACAATCATCCCAACAACAATAATAACCGCAACAACAACAACAATCAGAAGCAGCTATGCCAAAGGTGTGAAAAGAATCACTCGGGGTTCTGCACCAAATTTTGCAACAAGTGTAAAAGAAATGGTCATAGCGCGGCGAAGTGTGAGGTCTACGGACCAGGGGTTAATAGAACGAAAGGAACAAATGGTGTCGGAACGAGTAATGGCGGAGCAAGTAGTGTCGGAGCAAGTTATGCCAATGTAGTTTGTTATAAATGTGGAAAACCAGGCCACATTATTAGAAATTGCCCGAACCAGGAGAACACGAATGGACAAGGCCGTGGAAGAGTTTTCAATATTAATGCGGCAGAGGCACAGGAAGACCCGGAGCTTGTTACGGGTACGTTTCTTATTGACAATAAATCTGCTTACGTTTTATTTGATTCGGGTGCGGATAGAAGCTATATGAGTAGACATTTTTGTGCTAAATTAAGTTGTCCATTGACGCCTTTGGATAGTAAATTTTTACTCGAATTAGCAAATGGTAAATTAATTTCAGCAGATAATATATGTCGGAATCGAGAAATTAAACTGGTTAGCGAAACATTTAAGATTGATTTGATACCAGTAGAGTTAGGAAGTTTTGATGTGATAATCGGTATGGACTGGTTGAAAGAAGTGAAAGCGGAGATCGTTTGTTACAAAAATGCAATTCGCATTATACGAGAAAAAGGAAAACCCTTAATGGTGTACGGAGAAAAGGGCAACACGAAGCTACATCTTATTAGTAATTTGAAGGCACAAAAACTAATAAGAAAAGGTTGCTATGCTGTTCTAGCACACGTCGAGAAAGTACAAACTGAAGAAAAGAGCATCAATGATGTTCCCGTAGCAAAAGAATTTCCTGATGTATTTCCGAAAGAATTACCGGGATTACCCCCACATCGATCCGTTGAATTTCAAATAGATCTTGTACCAGGAGCTGCACCAATAGCTCGTGCTCCTTACAGACTCGCACCCAGCGAGATGAAAGAACTACAAAGCCAATTACAAGAACTTTTAGAGCGTGGTTTCATTCGACCAAGCACATCACCGTGGGGAGCTCCTGTTTTGTTTGTCAAGAAGAAAGATGGTACATTCAGGTTGTGTATCGACTACCGAGAGTTGAACAAACTTACCATCAAGAACCGTTACCCACTACCGAGAATCGATGACTTATTTGATCAACTACAAGGCTCGTCTGTTTATTCAAAGATTGACTTACGTTCCGGGTATCATCAAATGCGGGTGAAAGAAGATGATATTCCAAAGACTGCTTTCAGGACACGTTACGGTCATTACGAGTTTATGGTCATGCCGTTTGGTTTAACTAATGCACCAGCTGTGTTCATGGACCTTATGAACCGAGTGTGTGGACCATACCTTGACAAGTTTGTCATTGTTTTCATTGATGACATACTTATTTACTCAAAGAATGACCAAGAACACGGTGAACATTTGAGAAAGGTGTTAGAAGTATTGAGGAAGGAAGAATTGTACGCTAAGTTTTCAAAGTGTGCATTTTGGTTGGAAGAAGTTCAATTCCTCGGTCACATAGTGAACAAAGAAGGTATTAAGGTGGATCCGGCAAAGATAGAAACTGTTGAAAAGTGGGAAACCCCGAAAACTCCGAAACACATACGCCAGTTTTTAGAACTAGCTGGTTACTACAGAAGGTTCATCCAAGACTTTTCCAGAATAGCAAAACCCTTGACTGCATTAACGCATAAAGGGAAGAAATTTGAATGGAATGATGAACAAGAGAAAGCGTTTCAGTTATTGAAGAAAAAGCTAACTACGGCACCTATATTGTCATTGCCTGAAGGGAATGATGATTTTGTGATTTATTGTGATGCATCAAAGCAAGGTCTCGGTTGTGTATTAATGCAACGAACATCATTCCGGGACACCCTTCGGATATGATATAAATTTCGAAGTACTAAAGCATCCGGTACTTTGGATGGGGTTTGTTAGGCCCAATAGATCTATCTTTAGGATTCGCGTCAATTAGGGTGTCTGTTCCCTAATTCTTAGATTACCAGACTTAATAAAAAGGGGCATATTCGATTTCGTTAATTCAACCATAGAATGTAGTTTCACGTACTTGTGTCTATTTTGTAAATCATTTATAAAACCTGCATGTATTCTCATCCCAAAAATATTAGATTTTAAAAGTGGGACTATAACTCACTTTCAGAGATTTTTACTTCGCCGGGAAGTAAGACTTGGCCACTGGTTGATTCACGAACCTATAACAATATATACATATATATCAAAGTATGTTCAAAATATATTTACAACACTTTTAATATATTTTGATGTTTTAAGTTTATTAAGTCAGTTGTCCTCGTTAGTAACCTACAACTAGTTGTCCACAGTTAGATGTACAGAAAAATAAATCGATAAATATTATCTTGAATCAATCCACGACCCAGTGTATACGTATCTCAGTATTGATCACAACTCAAACTATATATATTTTGGAATCAACCTCAACCCTGTATAGCTAACTCCAACATTCACATATAGAGTGTCTATGGTTGTTCCGAAATATATATAGATGTGTCGACATGATAGGTCGAAACATTGTATACGTGTCTATGGTATCTCAAGATTACATAATATACAATACAAGTTGATTAAGTTATGGTTGGAATAGATTTGTTACCAATTTTCACGTAGCTAAAATGAGAAAAATTATCCAATCTTGTTTTACCCATAACTTCTTCATTTTAAATCCGTTTTGAGTGAATCAAATTGCTATGGTTTCATATTGAACTCTATTTTATGAATCTAAACAGAAAAAGTATAGGTTTATAGTCGAAAAAATAAGTTACAAGTCGTTTTTGTAAAGGTAGTCATTTCAGTCGAAAGAACGACGTCTAGATGACCATTTTAGAAAACATACTTTCACTTTGAGTTTAACCATAATTTTTGGATATAGTTTCATGTTCATAATAAAAATCATTTTCTCAGAATAACAACTTTTAAATCAAAGTTTATCATAGTTTTTAATTAACTAACCCAAAACAGCCCGCGGTGTTACTACGACGGCGTAAATCCGGTTTTACGGTGTTTTCGTGTTTCCAGGTTTTAAATCATTAAGTTAGCATATCATATAGATATAGAACATGTGTTTAGTTGATTTTAAAAGTCAAGTTAGAAGGATTAACTTTTGTTTGCGAACAAGTTTAGAATTAACTAAACTATGTTCTAGTGATTACAAGTTTAAACCTTCGAATAAGATAGCTTTATATGTATGAATCGAATGATGTTATGAACATCATTACTACCTTAATTTCCTTGGATAAACCTACTGGAAAAGAGAAAAATGGATCTAGCTTCAATGGATCCTTGGATGGCTCGAAGTTCTTGAAGCAGAATCATGACACGAAAACAACACAAATAATATTAATATATGGTATTATAAATATTAATTATGTTCGTTAATATATGTACACAAGTCGTTACATATAATGAAGTTATTTTAAAAGTGGGACTATAACTAATTTTCTACTCTTTTGGATACATCCTCGTTCAGTTTCATCAACAATTCTACTCGTATGCACCCGTATTCGTACTCGTACAATACACAGCTTTTAGATGTATGTACTATTGGTATATACACTCCAATGATCAGCTCTTAGCAGCCCATGTGAGTCACCTAACACATGTGGGAACCATCATTTGGCAACTAGCATGAAATATCTCATAAAATTACAAAAATATGAGTAATCATTCATGACTTATTTACATGAAAACAAAATTACATATCCTTTATATCTAATCCATACACCAACGACCAAAAACACCTACAAACACTTTTATTCTTCAATTTTCTTCATCTAATTGATCTCTCTCAAGTTCTATCTTCAAGTTCTAAGTGTTCTTCATAAATTCCAAAAGTTCTAGTTTCATAAAATCAAGAATACTTTCAAGTTTGCTAGCTCACTTCCAATCTTGTAAGGTGATCATCCAACCTCAAGAAATCTTTGTTTCTTACAGTAGGTTATCATTCTAATACAAGGTAATAATCATATTCAAACTTTGGTTCAATTTCTATAACTATAACAATCTTATTTCAAGTGATGATCTTACTTGAACTTGTTTTCGTGTCATGATTCTGCTTCAAGAACTTCGAGCCATCCAAGGATCCATTGAAGCTAGATCCATTTTTCTCTTTTCCAGTAGGTTTATCCAAGGAAATTAAGGTAGTAATGATGTTCATAACATCATTCGATTCATACATATAAAGCTATCTTATTCGAAGGTTTAAACTTGTAATCACTAGAACATAGTTTAGTTAATTCTAAACTTGTTCGCAAACAAAAGTTAATCCTTCTAACTTGACTTTTAAAATCAACTAAACACATGTTCTATATCTATATGATATGCTAACTTAATGATTTAAAACCTGGAAACACGAAAACACCGTAAAACCGGATTTACGCCGGTGTTACTAGTATGTTCAAAATATATTTACAACACTTTTAATATATTTTGATGTTTTAAGTTTATTAAGTCAGCTGTCCTCGTTAGTAACCTACAACTAGTTGTCCACAGTTAGATGTACAGAAAAATAAATCGATAAATATTATCTTGAATCAATCCACGACCCAGTGTATACGTATCTCAGTATTGATCACAACTCAAACTATATATATTTTGGAATCAACCTCAACCCTGTATAGCTAACTCCAACATTCACATATAGAGTGTCTATGGTTGTTCCGAAATATATATAGATGTGTCGACATGATAGGTCGAAACATTGTATACGTGTCTATGGTATCTCAAGATTACATAATATACAATACAAGTTGATTAAGTTATGGTTGGAATAGATTTGTTACCAATTTTCACGTAGCTAAAATGAGAAAAATTATCCAATCTTGTTTTACCCATAACTTCTTCATTTTAAATCCGTTTTGAGTGAATCAAATTGCTATGGTTTCATATTGAACTCTATTTTATGAATCTAAACAGAAAAAGTATAGGTTTATAGTCGAAAAAATAAGTTACAAGTCGTTTTTGTAAAGGTAGTCATTTCAGTCGAAAGAACGACGTCTAGATGACCATTTTAGAAAACATACTTTCACTTTGAGTTTAACCATAATTTTTGGATATAGTTTCATGTTCATAATAAAAATCATTTTCTCAGAATAACAACTTTTAAATCAAAGTGAAATGACTACCTTTAAAATGAAATATCTCATAATATAAAAATCTTTGTTTCTTACAGTAGGTTATCATTCTAATACAAGGTAATAATCATATTCAAACTTTGGTTCAATTTCTATAACTATAACAATCTTATTTCAAGTGATGATCTTACTTGAACTTGTTTTCGTGTCATGATTTTGCTTCAAGAACTTTGAGCCATCCAAGGATCCATTGAAGCTAGATCCATTTTTATCTTTTCCAGTAGGTTCATCCAAGGAACTTAAGGTAGTAATGATGTTCATAACATCATTCAATTCATACATATAAAGCTATCTTATTCGAAGGTTTAAACTTGTAATCACTAGAACATAGTTTAGTTAATTCTAAACTTGTTCGCAAACAAAAGTTAATCCTTCTAACTTGACTTTTAAAATCAACTAAACACATGTTCTATATCTATATGATATGCTAACTTAATGATTTAAAACCTGGAAACACGAAAAACACCATAAAACCGGATTTACGCCGTCGTAGTAACACCGCGGGCTGTTTTGGGTTAGTTAATTAAAAACTATGATAAACTTTGATTTAAAAGTTGTTATTCTGAGAAAATGATTTTTATTATGAACATGAAACTATATCCAAAAATTATGGTTAAACTCAAAGTGGAAGTATGTTTTCTAAAATGGTCATCTAGACGTCGTTCTTTCGACTGAAATGACTACCTTTACAAAAACGACTTGTAACTTATTTTTCCGACTATAAACCTATACTTTTTTTGTTTAGATTCATAAAATAGAGTTCAATATGAAACCATAGCAATTTGATTCACTCAAAACGGATTTAAAATGAAGAAGTTATGGGTAAAACAAGATTGGATAATTTTTCTCATTTTAGCTACGTGAAAATTGGTAACAAATCTATTCCAACCATAACTTAATCAACTTGTATTATATATTATGTAATCTTGAGATACCATAGACACGTATACAATGTTTCGACCTATCATGTCGACACATCTATATATATTTCGGAACAACCATAGACACTCTATATGTGAATGTTGGAGTTAGCTATACAGGGTTGAGGTTGATTCCAAAATATATATAGTTTGAGTTGTGATCAATACTGAGATACGTATACACTGGGTCGTGGATTGATTCAAGATAATATTTATCGATTTATTTCTGTACATCTAACTGTGGACAACTAGTTGTAGGTTACTAACGAGGACAGCTGACTTAATAAACTTAAAACATCAAAATATATTAAAAGTGTTGTAAATATATTTTGAACATACTTTGATATATATGTATATATTGTTATAGGTTCGTGAATCAACCAGTGGCCAAGTCTTACTTCCCGACGAAGTAAAAATCTGTGAAAGTGAGTTATAGTCCCACTTTTAAAATCTAATATTTTTGGGATGAGAATACATGCAGGTTTTATAAATGATTTACAAAATAGACACAAGTACATGAAACTACATTCTATGGTTGAATTATCGAAATCGAATATGCCCCTTTTTATTAAGTCTGGTAATCTAAGAATTAGGGAACAGACACCCTAATTGACGCGAATCCTAAAGATAGATCTATTGGGCCTAACAAACCCCATCCAAAGTACCGGATGCTTTAGTACTTCGAAATTTATATCATACGGTACTTTGGATGGGGTTTGTTAGGCCCAATAGATCTATCTTTAGGATTCGCGTCAATTAGGGTGTCTGTTCCCTAATTCTTAGATTACCAGACTTAATAAAAAGGGGCATATTCGACATATCTCATATCTATAATATATAATACTTTATTTCTAACATTGTATCACATTATGGGTAAAACAAGATTGGATAATTTTTCTCATTTTAGCTACGTGAAAATTGGTAACAAATCTATTCCAACCATAACTTAATCAACTTGTATTGTATATTATGTAATCTTGAGATACCATAGACACGTATACAATGTTTCGACCTATCATGTCGACACATCTATATATATTTCGGAACAACCATAGACACTCTATATGTGAATGTTGGAGTTAGCTATACAGGGTTGAGGTTGATTCCAAAATATATATAGTTTGAGTTGTGATCAATACTGAGATACGTATACACTGGGTCGTGGATTGATTCAAGATAATATTTATCGATTTATTTTTCTGTACATCTAACTGTGGACAACTAGTTGTAGGTTACTAACGAGGACAGCTGACTTAATAAACTTAAAACATCAAAATATATTAAAAGTGTTGTAAATATATTTTGAACATACTTTGATATATATGTATATATTGTTATAGGTTCGTGAATCAACCAGTGGCCAAGTCTTACTTCCCGGCGAAGTAAAAATCTCTGAAAGTGAGTTATAGTCCCACTTTTAAAATCTAATATTTTTGGGATGAGAATACATGCAGGTTTTATAAATGATTTACAAAATAGACACAAGTACATGAAACTACATTCTATGGTTGAATTATCGAAATCGAATATGCCCCTTTTTATTAAGTCTGGTAATCTAAGAATTAGGGAACAGACACCCTAATTGACGCGAATCCTAAAGATAGATCTATTGGGCCTAACAAACCCCATCCAAAGTACCGGATGCTTTAGTACTTCGAAATTTATATCATACGGTACTTTGGATGGGGTTTGTTAGGCCCAATAGATCTATCTTTAGGATTCGCGTCAATTAGGGTGTCTGTTCCCTAATTCTTAGATTACCAGACTTAATAAAAAGGGGCATATTCGACATATCTCATATCTATAATATATAATACTTTATTTCTAACATTGTATCACATTATGGGTAAAACAAGATTGGATAATTTTTCTCATTTTAGCTACGTGAAAATTGGTAACAAATCTATTCCAACCATAACTTAATCAACTTGTATTGTATATTATGTAATCTTGAGATACCATAGACACGTATACAATGTTTCGACCTATCATGTCGACACATCTATATATATTTCGGAACAACCATAGACACTCTATATGTGAATGTTGGAGTTAGCTATACAGGGTTGAGGTTGATTCCAAAATATATATAGTTTGAGTTGTGATCAATACTGAGATACGTATACACTGGGTCGTGGATTGATTCAAGATAATATTTATCGATTTATTTTTCTGTACATCTAACTGTGGACAACTAGTTGTAGGTTACTAACGAGGACAGCTGACTTAATAAACTTAAAACATCAAAATATATTAAAAGTGTTGTAAATATATTTTGAACATACTTTGATATATATGTATATATTGTTATAGGTTCGTGAATCAACCAGTGGCCAAGTCTTACTTCCCGGCGAAGTAAAAATCTCTGAAAGTGAGTTATAGTCCCACTTTTAAAATCTAATATTTTTGGGATGAGAATACATGCAGGTTTTATAAATGATTTACAAAATAGACACAAGTACATGAAACTACATTCTATGGTTGAATTATCGAAATCGAATATGCCCCTTTTTATTAAGTCTGGTAATCTAAGAATTAGGGAACAGACACCCTAATTGACGCGAATCCTAAAGATAGATCTATTGGGCCTAACAAACCCCATCCAAAGTACCGGATGCTTTAGTACTTCGAAATTTATATCATATCCGAAGGGTGTCCCGGAATGATGGGGATATTCTTATATATGCATCTTGTTATTGTCGGTTACCAGGTGTTCACCATATGAATGATTTTTATCTCTATGTATGGGATATGTATTGAAATATGAAATCTTGTGGTCTATTGTTACGATTTGATATATATAGGTTAAACCTATAACTCACCAACATAGATAATATATCAATAAATAACAAGATAATATATTAATAATATTGATAAGTTTTAAAATATTTTATTAAGGAAGAGCTTAATTTATAATGGAAATATCAGACAGAGTAATCGAAGCAAATCACCGTATTTAATTAAAGAGATCTTAATTTCCTTATTCATCGAAGAATCAGATCTTATAGATTTCTAAGATTTTCTTTTAAATCCCTTGAATTTCGGAATTCAACCAAGGCAACGTCAAAAATTAAAACGAAACTTCATTTATTCATTTCACTCTTGTGTGATAGCTTCATTCGTACTCTTCAATTAATCAAATTATTTTACCTGTATTATTCAATAATGATAAAACTCTATTTATCAGCTCATATTCGTCAGGAAAACATATTTATTGTTAGCCATGACGACCTCACTCAAATTTCGGGACGAAATTTCTTTAACGGGTAGGTACTGTGGTGACCCGGAAATTTCCGACCAAATTTAAACTTAATCTTTATATGATTTCGATTCGATAAGCAAAGTCTGTTAAACTAAGTCTGCAAATTGTTGAACTATTTAAATAGATTCATTTATACCTTTGACTATTCCTGACGATTCAAGAATAACTAATTATAAATAGATAAGTGTGTATGTATATTTATAAATAATAATTCGAAATATAATTTGAAGTATTATATGTTGTTGCTATTAAAAATTAATAAAATAAAAATAGGATATTACAATAAATATTATTTAAAATATATCTCTATATATAAATAATGTATATTAAAAATAAATATTAAACGATTGTAATACTCGTTTGATGTCCCGATTGATATTAAGCAAACCAAATTCAAACTTATATGATTTTAAAATAAACGGTGATCCGAAAATGAGTTCTATAAATTTTAGGCTTATTAAAAATGTGTTTAGGAACTATTTGTTAAGTTTTAACATTTTTTATATTTTACCCATAAATGAGAGGGACAGTTGATGTACTTTTTGTTTATTAAATTAAGGATAGAATTTTATACCATAATGACCAAAATAAATAAATATAATTACTGTAAAAATTTGGGATTTTTCTGAGTCCTTTTTATCCGCCACTGATTATCAACGGAACACGATTTAACCCCCCAGATTAAAGTGTTGGTAGAGAAATAGTTATAAACATCCGTGATTAATTATCAGGTCACCGCTTTTTGTTTGATTACTTCCACTATCACATGCTTTCTTCTTTTCATATCCATCCACTATGTTAGATTAAGAACTATTTTTTTTTATTTGTTGCCTCAATGATTGCCACGTGGCATCTTATCATTCGATTAAGTTTTCACGGGTGATATCTATCAACTAGTGATCCGGGTCTTTGTGTACACACTTCACATCTCAAATTGAGGGTAATTTAAAATAATACGTGTTGTTAAAATATGGCCACCTGACTTTTCCATTTGCCTACATGATGGCATGTGTTCCATTACATAATGAAATTTTAATAAGTCTTCCAATTCACACTGCTTGTGCCAAATCTCTCTACTCAAATATCTTTACCCAAGTCCTCAAATTCCCAAATATCTAGCAAGGTGGTAGTCATCATATGCATACATGATTGAGAATAGCACCCTCTACTACTTTTCTTCTTGTTCCTATCGATCAATGCTACCACCGGCCACCACCAACGAGCCACCTTGCACCACCCTAACAACCATCCAACACCATGCATATTTTTTTTCTCTCTCGTGAAACCCATATGCAAACCATCAGCTTGCTAGCTTCTAACTACCACCCTACTATCACCATCGAGTGTTGTTGCTTTCATTTCTATTTTGTTGCTGCTATAAGTTCCCGTTCGTCTGAAGGTATATCTTAAAAATCTCAAAAAGTAATCGTTTACTACGCTTTAATAATCTTCATGTGTTCATATATCTAATCAAGATAGTCGCTAAAAATCATTGAAGTCAGGATATTGTGTGGCGTTAAAATGTGTCAAATTAGTCACCTAAATATTGTATTAAAGATTTATACTAGTGCTTTAGTAACTACAAGTAATATATTTATTTGTTTTATTTAGTACGTATGAATTAAAACAATGAATATATGAAGTAAAAAAAAAAAAAAATGAATTTCGAAATCTGCAAATACACGATATGAAGATGATGATAGTATTAGTCTACATTTATGGATTTGGTCCCTGGGTTATGATTAATTTTACAAAATTAATTTAAAGAATTTAATATTAACATTTCATTCCCTGAATTGTATAAATATTTTTTGTTGTTGCTAATACTATATAACCAAGTGTTATTTCAGATTTTTCAATAGTTTCTATAAACCATCCCAAGGTAACCCAAGTGGTTGGGGCACTGAGATCCTTGCAAAAGGTCTCAGGTTCAATTCTTGGGGTGGTCAGGGAAGGGTTGAAAACAGCCAGGAAATATTCCTGATGGGCTGCGTACACTAAAGTATGGGGTCGGATTACTCGCCTTCCCGGGTAACCCGAACAGAAAAAAAAAAAACCTTACAACTTTTCAATAGTTTCTATAAAAATAATAATAATAATAATAATAATAATAATAATAATAATAATAATAATAATGTCTAATAACATTTCACTCATCAAGCGACATAAGTACCATACGTATTAAACTTTACAAGAAGTAGAAATAAGTATGAATTCAAGATATTTTATGTCATAAACATTCTTTAGAAAGAGAAAAAAAAAAGTTATAATAATAGTTGAAAACAAGACAGAGTTGTTAAACTTATTTAAATGACACCCAAAAAGCATATGTATAAAACTTTGTCTGATTGTGCTCATAAGATTCCTCGGGAAATTACAAGACAAAGATGAAGAAAATGATCCCTGAATAAAATAAAAAGTATTTTAATAATAATAAAAAAATTATTGTTTCATGTGACATGCTAATGAATGATAATAGTTGTTTAATATAAAATGTTAATGATAGTCTATATTATTAATAATAAGTATTTTATATAATATGATGATGGAGAAAATGAACAACACGAAAATGAGAAAAATTTAAAACACAGGCACATGTATGATGAACGACGACGATGATGATGATCTAGTTTAAAAAAAAAAAAATAAAATAAAAAAAATAGTATAAGGAATTATATTACTAGTAACTAGTAGTACTAGTTGCTAATACACTTATTTAGTAATTATAGATTGAAGCATAGAAATTTTGGTTACAACATGATTCGAATTAGTTTATTAAACATTATATTGACCAACTTGTATCTCTAGGTTGAGGTATACAATTACTTGCATTCTGAGTTTCTATCACATTTTGTGAATTGTTTGCCGTGCTATCAAGGTAAGTTTCATTTACTCCCTTTTTACTCATTACATTTTTGGGCTGAGAATACATGCAAATGCTTTATTAACTGTTTTACAATATTTATATGCGTGAGTTTCATTAATCCCTTTTTAAATATTTTTGCAATATATATTTTTGGGACTGAGAATACATTCGATTTCGATAATTCAACCATAGAATGTAGTTTCACGTACTTGTGTCTATTTTGTAAATCATTTATAAAACCTGCATGTATTCTCATCCCAAAAATATTAGATTTTAAAAGTGGGACTATAACTCACTTTCACAGATTTTTACTTCGTCGGGAAGTAAGACTTGGCCACTGGTTGATTCACGAACCTATAACAATATATACATATATATCAAAGTATGTTCAAAATATATTTACAACACTTTTAATATATTTTGATGTTTTAAGTTTATTAAGTCAGCTGTCCTCGTTAGTAACCTACAACTAGTTGTCCACAGTTAGATGTACAGAAATAAATCGATAAATATTATCTTGAATCAATCCACGACCCAGTGTATACGTATCTCAGTATTGATCACAACTCAAACTATATATATTTTGGAATCAACCTCAACCCTGTATAGCTAACTCCAACATTCACATATAGAGTGTCTATGGTTGTTCCGAAATATATATAGATGTGTCGACATGATAGGTCGAAACATTGTATACGTGTCTATGGTATCTCAAGATTACATAATATATAATACAAGTTGATTAAGTTATGGTTGGAATAGATTTGTTACCAATTTTCACGTAGCTAAAATGAGAAAAATTATCCAATCTTGTTTTACCCATAACTTCTTCATTTTAAATCCGTTTTGAGTGAATCAAATTGCTATGGTTTCATATTGAACTCTATTTTATGAATCTAAACAAAAAAAGTATAGGTTTCTAGTCGGAAAAATAAGTTACAAGTCGTTTTTGTAAAGGTAGTCATTTCAGTCGAAAGAACGACGTCTAGATGACCATTTTAGAAAACATACTTCCACTTTGAGTTTAACCATAATTTTTGGATATAGTTTCATGTTCATAATAAAAATCATTTTCTCAGAATAACAACTTTTAAATCAAAGTTTATCATAGTTTTTAATTAACTAACCCAAAACAGCCCGCGGTGTTACTAAGACGGCGTAAATCCGGTTTTACGGTGTTTTTCGTGTTTCCAGGTTTTAAATCATTAAGTTAGCATATCATATAGATATAGAACATGTGTTTAGTTGATTTTAAAAGTCAAGTTAGAAGGATTAACTTTTGTTTGCGAAATAGTTTAGAATTAACTAAACTATGTTCTAGTGATTACAAGTTTAAACCTTCGAATAAGATAGCTTTATATGTATGAATCGAATGATGTTATGAACATCATTACTACCTTAAGTTCCTTGGATGAACCTACTGGAAAAGAGAAAAATGGATCTAGCTTCAATGGATCCTTGGATGGCTCAAAGTTCTTGAAGCAAAATCATGACACGAAAACAAGTTCAAGTAAGATCATCACTTGAAATAAGATTGTTATAGTTATAGAAATTGAACCAAAGTTTGAATATGATTATTACCTTGTATTAGAATGATAACCTACTGTAAGAAACAAAGATTTCTTGAGGTTGGATGATCACCTTACAAGATTGGAAGTGAGCTAGCAAACTTGAAAGTATTCTTGATTTTATGAAACTAGAACTTTTGGAATTTATGAAGAACACTTAGAACTTGAAGATAGAACTTGAGAGAGTTCAATTAGATGAAGAAAATTGAAGAATGAAAGTGTTTGTAGGTGTTTTTGGTCGTTGGTGTATGGATTAGATATAAAGGATATGTAATTTTGTTTTCATGTAAATAAGTCATGAATGATTACTCATATTTTTGTAATCTTATGAGATATTTCATGCTAGTTGCCAAATGATGGTTCCCACATGTGTTAGGTGACTCACATGGGCTGCTAAGAGCTGATCATTGGAGTGTATATACCAATAGTACATACATCTAAAAGCTGTGTATTGTACGAGTACGAATACGGGTGCATACGAGTAGAATTGTTGATGAAACTGAACGAGAATGTAATTGTAAGCATTTTTGTTAAGTAGAAGTATTTTGATAAGTGTATTGAAGTCTTTCAAAAGTGTATAAATACATATTAAAACACTACATGTATATACATTTTAACTGAGTCGTTAAGTCATCGTTAGTCGTTACATGTAAGTGTTGTTTTGAAACCTTTAGGTTAACGATCTTGTTAAATGTTGTTAACCCAATGTTTATAATAACAAAAGAGATTTTAAATTATTATATTATCATGATATTATGATGTACGAATATCTCTTAATATGATATATATACATTAAATGTCGTTACAACGATAAACGTTACATATATGTCTCGTTTCAAAATCATTAAGTTAGTAGTCTTGTTTTTACATATGTAGTTCATTGTTAATATAATTAATGATATGTTTACTTATCATAATATCATGTTAACTATATATATAACCATATATATGTCATCATATAGTTTTTTTTTTTACAAGTTTTAACGTTCGTGAATCACCGGTCAACTTGGGTGGTCAATTGTCTATATGAAATCTATTTCAATTAATCAAGTCTTAACAAGTTTGATTGCTTAACATGTTGGAAACATTTAATCATGTAAACATCAATCTCAATTAATATATATAAACATGGAAAAGTTCGGGTCACTACAGTACCTACCCGTTAAATAAATTTCGTCCCGAAATTTTAAGCTGTTGAAGGTGTTGACGAATCTTCTGGAAATAGATGCGGGTATTTCATCTTCATCTGATCTTCACGCTCCCAGGTGAACTCGGGTCCTCTACGAGCATTCCATCGAACCTTAACAATTGGTATCTTGTTTTGCTTAAGTCTTTTAACCTCACGATCCATTATTTCGACGGGTTCTTCGATGAATTGGAGTTTTTCGTTGATTTGGATTTCATCTAACGGAATAGTGAGATCTTCTTTAGCAAAACATTTCTTCAAATTCGAGACGTGGAAAGTGTTATGTACAGCCGCGAGTTGTTGAGGTAACTCAAGTCGGTAAGCTACTGGTCCGACACGATCAATAATCTTGAATGGTCCAATATACCTTGGATTTAATTTCCCTCGTTTACCAAATCGAACAACGCCTTTCCAAGGTGAAACTTTAAGCATGACCATCTCTCCAATTTCAAATTCTATATCTTTTCTTTTAATGTCAGCGTAGCTCTTTTGTCGACTTTGGGCGGTTTTCAACCGTTGTTGAATTTGGATGATCTTCTCGGTAGTTTCTTGTATAATCTCCGGACCCGTAATCTGTCTATCCCCCACCTCACTCCAACAAATCGGAGACCTGCACTTTCTACCATAAAGTGCTTCAAACGGCGCCATCTCAATGCTTGAATGGTAGCTGTTGTTGTAGGAAAATTCTGCTAACGGTAGATGTCGATCCCAACTGTTTCCGAAATCAATAACACATGCTCGTAGCATGTCTTCAAGCGTTTGTATCGTCCTTTCGCTCTGCCCATCAGTTTGTGGATGATAGGCAGTACTCATGTCTAGACGAGTTCCTAATGCTTGCTGTAATGTCTGCCAGAATCTTGAAATAAATCTGCCATCCCTATCAGAGATAATAGAGATTGGTATTCCATGTCTGGAGACGACTTCCTTCAAATACAGTCGTGCTAACTTCTCCATCTTGTCATCTTCTCTTATTGGTAGGAAGTGTGCTGATTTGGTGAGACGATCAACTATTACCCAAATAGTATCAAAACCACTTGCAGTCCTTGGCAATTTAGTGATGAAATCCATGGTAATGTTTTCCCATTTCCATTCCGGGATTTCGGGTTGTTGAAGTAAACCTGATGGTTTCTGATGCTCAGCTTTGACCTTAGAACACGTCAAACATTCTCCTACGTATTTAGCAACATCGGCTTTCATACCCGGCCACCAAAAATGTTTCTTGAGATCCTTGTACATCTTCCCCGTTCCAGGATGTATTGAGTATCTGGTTTTATGAGCTTCTCTAAGTACCATTTCTCTCATATCTCCAAATTTTGGTACCCAAATCCTTTCAGCCCTATACCGGGTTCCGTCTTCCCGAATATTAAGATGTTTCTCCGATCCTTTGGGTATTTCATCCTTTAAATTTCCCTCTTTTAAAACTCCTTGTTGCGCCTCCTTTATTTGAGTAGTAATGTTATTATGAATCATTATATTCATAGATTTTACTCGAATGGGTTCTCTATCCTTCCTGCTCAAGGCATCGGCTACCACATTTGCCTTCCCCGGGTGGTAACGAATCTCAAAATCGTAATCATTCAATAATTCAATCCACCTACGCTGCCTCATATTCAGTTGTTTCTGATTAAATATGTGTTGAAGACTTTTGTGGTCGGTATATATAATACTTTTGACCCCATATAAGTAGTGCCTCCAAGTCTTTAATGCAAAAACAACCGCGCCTAATTCCAAATCATGCGTCGTATAATTTTGTTCGTGAATCTTCAATTGTCTAGACGCATAAGCAATCACCTTCGTTCGTTGCATTAATACACAACCGAGACCTTGCTTTGATGCGTCACAATAAATCACAAAATCATCATTCCCTTCAGGCAATGACAATATAGGTGCCGTAGTTAGCTTTTTCTTCAATAACTGAAACGCTTTCTCTTGTTCATCATTCCATTCAAATTTCTTCCCTTTATGCGTTAATGCAGTCAAGGGTTTTGCTATTCTGGAAAAGTCTTGGATGAACCTTCTGTAGTAACCAGCTAGTCCTAAAAACTGGCGTATGTG
This sequence comes from Rutidosis leptorrhynchoides, assembly GCF_046630445.1. Lineage (NCBI taxonomy): Eukaryota > Viridiplantae > Streptophyta > Magnoliopsida > Asterales > Asteraceae > Rutidosis > Rutidosis leptorrhynchoides. Next base: position 555,017,698 of record NC_092336.1, on the reverse strand, counting down.
TTTCGGAGTTTTCGGGGTTTCCCACTTTTCAACAGTTTCTATCTTTGCCGGATCCACCTTAATACCTTCTTTGTTCACTATGTGACCGAGGAATTGAACTTCTTCCAACCAAAATGCACACTTTGAAAACTTAGCGTACAATTCTTCCTTCCTCAATACTTCTAACACTTTTCTCAAATGTTCACCGTGTTCTTGGTCATTCTTTGAGTAAATAAGTATGTCATCAATGAAAACAATGACAAACTTGTCAAGGTATGGTCCACACACTCGGTTCATAAGGTCCATGAACACAGCTGGTGCATTAGTTAAACCAAACGGCATGACCATAAACTCGTAATGACCGTAACGTGTTCTGAAAGCAGTCTTTGGAATATCATCTTCTTTCACCCGCATTTGATGATACCCGGAACGTAAGTCAATCTTTGAATAAACAGACGAGCCTTGTAGTTGATCAAATAAGTCGTCGATTCTCGGTAGTGGTATTATTTCTTACATATTTATTAATATATTAATATTATTAAAACAGTTAGATCATCAGTCGCATATTATTATTATTTTTTTTGGACTACTTCTTTGAGGTAGTTTACTTATTATTATTATTATTATTATTATTATTATTATTATTATTATTATTATTATTATTATTATTATTATTATTATTATTATTATTATTATTATTATTATTATTATTATTATTATTATCATCATCATCATCATCATCATCATCATTTTTATGTAAGTAGTATTATTATTGAAACTAATTAATTTTTTTTATATATAAATTATCATTTTTATTATTAGAACTATCATTATTATTATTATTATTAGAATTATCATTATTTTTATCATTATTATTTTTATTATCATTTTTATTATTTCTAACACTAATATTATTATTATTTTTATCATTATTATTATTAGTATTATTAATATATCAAATAAAGATTTTTTATATAAAAATATATTATTTACATAAAACATAACTATATTAATATGTTTGTAATAAATATTAATTATCTATTTAATGTATAAAAAAATATAGTTAATTTAGTTATTAATGAAACGAACAAGTTACTAAAATAACAAATAATAATAATACCTAGATTTGTTCAATTACAATTATATGTGTTAATATATATATATATATAATTGATATAGGTTCGTGAATCCGAGGTCAACCCTGCATTGTTCAGTTTCGTCGTATGAATATTTTTACTACAAAATATTGTAGAGTGAGTTTCATTTGATCCCTTTTTCTCTTTACATTTTTGGGACTGAGAATACATGCGCTGTTTTTTACAACTGCTTTATTAAATGCTTTTGAAATATATTTTGAACTGCGAATACATGAAATGCTTTTATAAATGTTTGACGAGATAGACACAAGCAAAACATTCCTCGAATGAATTATTATGTAGACAGAAGTTCTGCGGATTATTATTGAATTATGTGGACATGATAATTGCCACCATTGAATTATGTGGACATGATAATTGCCACCATTGAATTATGTGGACATGATAATTGCCACCAGTTGATGTGAATGTTATATATCGAGAGAATGATTTTATACACAGGTTATGTGTATGTTATTTTTGTGCACAAGATATGTGTACGGTTACTATGATTTAGGAAAATGGTTTCATACACGAGAAAGATGTACTGTATTTAAAAGATATAGCATGTACATTACAGGTGGGTATAGGATTCGGGCCCATTTGTACCATGCAGCATTTAAATCTTGTGTCCCGTTCTTATTGATTAAAAACGTTCCATATTAATTGATTTCGTTGCGAGGTTTTGACCTCTATATGAGACGTTTTTCAAAGACTGCATTCATTTTTAAACAAACCATAACCTTTATTTCATCAATAAAGGTTTAAAAAGCTTTACGTAGATTATCAAATAATGATAATCTAATATATCCTGTTTACACACGACCATTACATAATGGTTTACAATACAAATATGTTACAACAAAATAAGTTTCTTGAATGCAGTTTTTACACAATATCATACAAGCATGGACTCCAAATCTTGTCCTTATTTAAGTATGCGACAGCGGAAGCTCTTAATAATCACCTGAGAATAAACATGCTTAAAACGTCAACAAAAATGTTGGTGAGTTATAGGTTTAACCTATATATATCAAATCGTAACAATAGACCACAAGATTTCATATTTCAATACACATCCCATACATAGAGATAAAAATCATTCATATGGTGAACACCTGGTAACCGACAATAACAAGATGCATATTTAAGAATATCCCCATCATTCCGGGACACCCTTCGGATATGATATAAATTTCGAAGTACTAAAGCATCCGGTACTTTGGATGGGGTTTGTTAGGCCCAATAGATCTATCTTTAGGATTCGCGTCAATTAGGGTGTCTGTTCCCTAATTCTTAGATTACCAGACTTAATAAAAAGGGGCATATTCGATTTCGATAATTCAACCATAGAATGTAGTTTCACGTACTTGTGTCTATTTTGTAAATCATTTATAAAACCTGCATGTATTCTCATCCCAAAAATATTAGATTTTAAAAGTGGGACTATAACTCACTTTCACAGATTTTTACTTCGTCGGGAAGTAAGACTTGGCCACTGGTTGATTCACGAACCTATAACAATATATACATATATATCAAAGTATGTTCAAAATATATTTACAACACTTTTAATATATTTTGATGTTTTAAGTTTATTAAGTCAGCTGTCCTCGTTAGTAACCTACAACTAGTTGTCCACAGTTAGATGTACAGAAATAAATCGATAAATATTATCTTGAATCAATCCACGACCCAGTGTATACGTATCTCAGTATTGATCACAACTCAAACTATATATATTTTGGAATCAACCTCAACCCTGTATAGCTAACTCCAACATTCACATATAGAGTGTCTATGGTTGTTCCGAAATATATATAGATGTGTCGACATGATAGGTCGAAACATTGTATACGTGTCTATGGTATCTCAAGATTACATAATATACAACACAAGTTGATTAAGTTATGGTTGGAATAGATTTGTTACCAATTTTCACGTAGCTAAAATGAGAAAAATTATCCAATCTTGTTTTACCCATAACTTCTTCATTTTAAATCCGTTTTGAGTGAATCAAATTGATATGGTTTCATATTGAACTCTATTTTATGAATCTAAACAGAAAAGTATAGGTTTGTAGTCGGAAAAATAAGTTACAAGTCATTTTTGTAAAGGTAGTCATTTCAGTCGAAAGAACGACGTCTAGATGACCATTTTAGAAAACATACTTCCACTTTGAGTTTAATCATAATTTTTGGATATAGTTTCATGTTCATAATAAAAATCATTTTCTCAGAATAACAACTTTAAAATCAAAGTTTATCATAGTTTTTAATTAACTAACCCAAAACAGCCCGCGGTGTTACTACGACGGCGTAAATTCGGTTTTACAGTGTTTTTCGTGTTTCCAGGTTTTAAATCATTAAGTTAGCATATCATATAGATATAGAACATGTGTTTAGTTGATTTTAAAAGTCAAGTTAGAAGGATTAACTTTTGTTTGCGAACAAGTTTAGAATTAACTAAACTATGTTCTAGTGATTACAAATTTAAACCTTCGAATAAGATAGCTTTATATGTATGAATCGAATGATGTTATGAACATCATTACTACCTTAAGTTCCTTGGATGAACCTACTGGAAAAGAGAAAAATGGATCTAGCTTCAATGGATCCTTGGATGGCTCAAAGTTCTTGAAGCAAAATCATGACACGAAAACAAGTTCAAGTAAGATCATCACTTGAAATAAGATTGTTATAGTTATAGAAATTGAACCAAAGTTTGAATATGATTATTACCTTGTATTAGAATGATAACCTACTGTAAGAAACAAAGATTTCTTGAGGTTGGATGATCACCTTACAAGATTGGAAGTGAGCTAGCAAACTTGAAAGTATTCTTGATTTTATGAAACTAGAACTTTTGGAATTTATGAAGAACACTTAGAACTTGAAGATAGAACTTGAGAGAGTTCAATTAGATGAAGAAAATTGAAGAATGAAAGTGTTTGTAGGTGTTTTTGGTCGTTGGTGTATGGATTAGATATAAAGGATATGTAATTTTGTTTTCATGTAAATAAGTCATGAATGATTACTCATATTTTTGTAATCTTATGAGATATTTCATGCTAGTTGCCAAATGATGGTTCCCACATGTGTTAGGTGACTCACATGGGCTGCTAAGAGCTGATCATTGGAGTGTATATACCAATAGTACATACATCTAAAAGCTGTGTATTGTACGAGTACGAATACGGGTGCATACGAGTAGAATTGTTGATGAAACTGAACGAGGATGTAATTGTAAGCATTTTTGTTAAGTAGAAGTATTTTGATAAGTGTATTGAAGTCTTTCAAAAGTGTATAAATACATATTAAAACACTACATGTATATACATTTTAACTGAGTCGTTAAGTCATCGTTAGTCGTTACATGTAAATGTTGTTTTGAAACCTTTAGGTTAACGATCTTGTTAAATGTTGTTAACCCAATGTTTATAATATCAAAAGAGATTTTAAATTATTATATTATCATGATATTATGATGTACGAATATCTCTTAATATGATATATATACATTAAATGTCGTTACAACGATAATCGTTACATATATGTCTCGCTTCAAAATCATTAAGTTAGTAGTCTTGTTTTTACATATGTAGTTCATTGTTAATATACTTAATGATATGTTTACTTATCATAATATAATGTTAACTATATATATAACCATATATATGTCATCATATAGTTTTTACAAGTTTTAACGTTCGTGAATCACCGGTGAACTTGGGTGGTCAATTGTCTATATGAAACCTATTTCAATTAATCAAGTCTTAACAAGTTTGATTGCTTAACATGTTGGAAACATTTAATCATGTAAACATCAATCTCAATTAATATATATAAACATGGAAAAGTTCGGGTCACTACAGTACCTACCCGTTAAATAAATTTCGTCCCGAAATTTTAAGCTGTTGAAGGTGTTGACGAATCTTCTGGAAATAGATGCGGGTATTTCATCTTCATCTGATCTTCACGCTCCCAGGTGAACTCGGGTCCTCTACGAGCATTCCATCGAACCTTAACAATTGGTATCTTGTTTTGCTTAAGTCTTTTAACCTCACGATCCATTATTTCGACGGGTTCTTCGATGAATTGGAGTTTTTCGTTGATTTGGATTTCATCTAACGGAATAGTGAGATCTTCTTTAGCAAAACATTTCTTCAAATTCGAGACGTGGAAAGTGTTATGTACAGCCGCGAGTTGTTGAGGTAACTCTAGTCGGTAAGCTACTGGTCCGATACGATCAATAATCTTGAATGGTCCAATATACCTTGGATTTAATTTCCCTCGTTTACCAAATCGAACAACGCCTTTCCAAGGTGCAACTTTAAGCATGACCATCTCTCCAATTTCAAATTCTATATCTTTTCTTTTAATGTCAGCGTAGCTCTTTTGTCGACTTTGGGCGGTTTTCAACCGTTGTTGAATTTGGATGATCTTCTCGGTAGTTTCTTGTATAATCTCCGGACCCGTAATCTGTCTATCCCCCACTTCACTCCAACAAATCGGAGACCTGCACTTTCTACCATAAAGTGCTTCAAACGGCGCCATCTCAATGCTTGAATGGTAGCTGTTGTTGTAGGAAAATTCTGCTAACGGTAGATGTCGATCCCAACTGTTTCCGAAATCAATAACACATGCTCGTAGCATGTCTTCAAGCGTTTGTATCGTCCTTTCGCTCTGCCCATCAGTTTGTGGATGATAGGCAGTACTCATGTCTAGACGAGTTCCTAATGCTTGCTGTAATGTCTGCCAGAATCTTGAAATAAATCTGCCATCCCTATCAGAGATAATAGAGATTGGTATTCCATGTCTGGAGACGACTTCCTTCAAATACAGTCGTGCTAACTTCTCCATCTTGTCATCTTCTCTTATTGGTAGGAAGTGTGCTGATTTGGTGAGACGATCAACTATTACCCAAATAGTATCAAAACCACTTGCAGTCCTTGGCAATTTAGTGATGAAATCCATGGTAATGTTTTCCCATTTCCATTCCGGGATTTCGGGTTGTTGAAGTAGACCTGATGGTTTCTGATGCTCAGCTTTGACCTTAGAACACGTCAAACATTCTCCTACGTATTTAGCAACATCGGCTTTCATACCCGGCCACCAAAAATGTTTCTTGAGATCCTTGTACATCTTCCCCGTTCCAGGATGTATTGAGTATCTGGTTTTATGAGCTTCCCTAAGTACCATTTCTCTCATATCTCCAAATTTTGGTACCCAAATCCTTTCAGCCCTATACCGGGTTCCGTCTTCCCGAATATTAAGATGCTTCTTCGATCCTTTGGGTATTTCATCCTTTAAATTTCCCTCTTTTAAAACTCCTTGTTGCGCCTCCTTTATTTGAGTAGTAAGGTTATTATGAATCATTATATTCATAGATTTTACTCGAATGGGTTCTCTGTCCTTCCTGCTCAAGGCATTGGCTACCACATTTGCCTTCCCCGGGTGGTAACGAATCTCAAAGTCGTAATCATTCAATAATTCAATCCACCTACGCTGCCTCATATTCAGCTGTTTCTGATTAAATATGTGTTGAAGACTTTTGTGGTCGGTATATATAATACTTTTGACCCCATATAAGTAGTGCCTCCAAGTCTTTAATGCAAAAACAACCGCGCCTAATTCCAAATCATGCGTCGTATAATTTTGTTCGTGAATCTTCAATTGTCTAGACGCATAAGCAATCACCTTCGTTCGTTGCATTAATACACAACCGAGACCTTGCTTTGATACGTCACAATAAATCACAAAATCATCATTCCCTTCAGGCAATGACAATATAGGTGCCGTAGTTAGCTTTTTCTTCAATAACTGAAACGCTTTCTCTTGTTCATCATTCCATTCAAATTTCTTCCCTTTATGCGTTAATGCAGTCAAGGGTTTTGCTATTCTGGAAAAGTCTTGGATGAACCTTCTGTAGTAACCAGCTAGTCCTAAAAACTGGCGTATGTGTTTCGGAGTTTTCGGGGTTTCCCACTTTTCAACAGTTTCTATCTTTGCCGGATCCACCTTAATACCTTCTTTGTTCACTATGTGACCGAGGAATTGAACTTCTTCCAACCAAAATGCACACTTTGAAAACTTAGCGTACAATTCTTCCTTCCTCAATACTTCTAACACTTTTCTCAAATGTTCACCGTGTTCTTGGTCATTCTTTGAGTAAATAAGTATGTCATCAATGAAAACAATGACAAACTTGTCAAGGTATGGTCCACACACTCGGTTCATAAGGTCCATGAACACAGCTGGTGCATTAGTTAAACCAAACGGCATGACCATAAACTCGTAATGACCGTAACGTGTTCTGAAAGCAGTCTTTGGAATATCATCTTCTTTCACCCGCATTTGATGATACCCGGAACGTAAGTCAATCTTTGAATAAACAGACGAGCCTTGTAGTTGATCAAATAAGTCGTCGATTCTCGGTAGTGGGTAGCGGTTCTTGATGGTAAGTTTGTTCAACTCTCGGTAGTCGATACACAACCTGAATGTACCATCTTTCTTCTTGACAAACAAAACAGGAGCTCCCCACGGTGATGTGCTTGGTCGAATGAAACCACGCTCTAAAAGTTCTTGTAATTGGCTTTGCAGTTCTTTCATCTCGCTGGGTGCGAGTCTGTAAGGAGCACGAGCTATTGGTGCAGCTCCTGGTACAAGATCTATTTGAAATTCAACGGATCGATGTGGGGGTAATCCCGGTAATTCTTTCGGAAATACATCGGGAAATTCTTTTGCAATGGGAACATCATTGATGCTCTTTTCTTCAGTTTGTACTTTCTCGACGTGTGCTAGAACAGCATAGCAACCTTTTCTTATTAGTTTTTGTGCCTTCAAATTACTAATAAGATGTAGCTTCTTGTTGCCCTTTTCTCCGTACACCATTAAGGGTTTTCCTTTTTCTCGTATAATGCGAATTGCATTTTTGTAACAAACGATCTCCGCTTTCACTTCTTTCAACCAGTCCATACCGATTATCACATCAAAACTCCCTAACTCTATGGGTATCAAATCAATCTTAAATGTTTCGCTAACCAGTTTAATTTCTCGATTCCGACATATATTATCTGCTGAAATTAATTTACCATTTGCTAATTCGAGTAAAAATTTACTATCCAAAGGCGTCAATGGACAACTTAATTTAGCACAAAAATCTCTACTCATATAGCTTCTATCCGCACCCGAATCAAATAAAACGTAAGCAGATTTATTGTCAATAAGAAACGTACCCGTAACAAGCTCCGGGTCTTCCTGTGCCTCTGCCGCATTAATATTGAAAACTCTTCCGCGGCCTTGTCCATTCGTGTTCTCCTGGTTCGGGCAATTTCTAATAATGTGGCCCGGTTTTCCACATTTATAACAAACTACATTGGCATAACTTGCTCCGACACTACTTGCTCCGCCATTACTCGTTCCAACACCATTTGTTCCTTTCGTTCTATTAACCCCTGGTCCGTAGACCTCACACTTCGCCACGCTATGACCATTTCTTTTACACTTGTTGCAAAATTTGGTGCAGAACCCCGAGTGATACTTTTCACACCTTTGGCATAGCTGCTTCTGATTGTTGTTATTGTTGCGGTTATTATTGTTGTTGGGATGATTGTTGTAGTTGCTGTTGTTGTTGTTGTTGTTGTTGGGCCATTTGTTGTAGTTGCGATTGATGTTGCGATTGTTGGGATAATTGTTGCGATTATTGTTGTAATTGCTGTTGTTGTTGTATTGGTGATTCTTATCACCGTTTTCCTCCCACTTTCTTTTGACTTGCTTCACATTGGCCTCTTCACCAGTCTGTTCTTTAATTCTTTCTTCAATCTGGTTCACTAGTTTGTGAGCCATTCTACATGCCTGTTGTATGGAGGCGGGCTCATGTGAACTTATATCTTCTTGGATTCTTTCTTGTAATCCTTTCACAAACGCGTCGATCTTCTCTTCCTCATCTTCGAATGCTCCCGGACACAATAGGCACAATTCTGTGAATCGTCTTTCGTACGTTGTAATATCAAATCCTTGGGTTCGTAACCCTCTAAGTTATGTCTTGAGCTTATTGACCTCGGTTCTGGGACGGTACTTCTCGTTCATCAAGTGCTTGAATGTTGACCACGGTAGTGCGTACGCATCGTCTTGTCCCACTTGCTCTAGATAGGTATTCCACCATGTTAACGCAGAACCTGTGAAGGTATGCGTAGCGTACTTTACTTTGTCCTCTTCAGTACACTTACTTATGGCAAACACCGATTCGACCTTCTCGGTCCACCGTTTCAATCCGATCGGTCCTTCGGTTCCATCAAATTCTAAAGGTTTGCAGGCAGTGAATTCTTTGAAGGTGCATCCTACACGATTTCCTGTACTGCTAGATCCAAGGTTATTGTTGGTATGTAGCGCAGCCTGTACTGCGGCTATGTTTGAAGCTAGAAAAGTACGAAATTCCTCTTCATTCATATTCACGGTGTGTCGAGTAGTCGGTGCCATTTCCTTCAAAATAGTTAAATGGAACATGTTAATCATACAGAATATTAAGAGTAGTTAATAGTATTTCGTAGCATAATATGAACTCTTTTATAAAAGCTTTTTCTTCATATTAGCGTTTTATAAGTTTAAATTCGGGTAGTACCTACCCGTTAAGTTCATACTTAGTAGCTAATATACAATTCAACTACTACAATTCTATATGAAAAACTGATTATAATAATATTTCGCGTTCAAACTTTTATACAATATTTTACAAACTTACAATACCGCTTATTTTACATAAAGCATGAAATATAGCACACAATAACTTTGATACAAGATAGTTGTGAAGACAATTCTAGCTAGTACACAAGTCGTTCAGCAAAGGCAATAAATACACGTAATTCATACGTCCAGAAACAAGTCATGCATTCTGGTTTTACTAGGACTACTTCCCATCCTTGGTCTTGTGCAACATAACCGTTATGGCCGTTGATAAGACAGCGTGTTGTAACGTCATCAAAGGGACGAGGGTTACGTAATGTCCAACAGTCCCGTAATAATCTAAAAACCTCATTTCTTACCCCAATTACCGACTCCGTCACTTGTGGAAACGTTTTGTTTAATAGTTGTAGCCCGATGTTCTTGTTCTCACTTTGGTGAGAAGCGAACATTACTAATCCGTAAGCATAACATGCTTCTTTATGTTGCATGTTAGCCGCTTTTTCTAAATCACGAAGTCCAATATTCGGATATATTGAGTCAAAATAATTTCTTAACCCGTTGCGTAAAATAGCATTTGGGTTCCCCGCAATATATGCGTCAAAGTAAACACATCGTAACTTATGGGTTTCCCAATGTGATATCCCCCATCTTTCAAACGAAAGTCTCTTATAAACCAAGACATTCTTGGAACGTTCTTCGAATGTCTTACAAACTGATCTCGCCTTAAATAGTTGTGCCGAAGAATTCTGGCCGACTCTAGACAAGATTTCATCAATCATGTCTCCGGGTAGGTCTTTTAAAATATTGGGTTGTCTATCCATTTTGTATTTTTAAACTGTAAAATAGACAAGAGTTAGATTCATAAAAAAAAAAATACTTATTAATACAAGCAATTTTTACATATATCATAAAGCATAAGAACACTATATTCCATATATTACACCACACGAATACAACTATCTTATTCCGACTCGCTCGTTTCTTCTTCTTCGGTTTTGGTTCGTTTTGCCAAGTTTCTAGGGATATATGATGTTCCCCTAATACGAACCGTCGTTGTCCACATTGGTTTAGAAAAACCTGGTGGTTTAGAGGTTCCCGGGTCATTGTTACAACTTAAGGACTTCGGGGGTTGACGATACATATAAAGTTCATCGGGGTTGGAATTAGATTTCTCTATTTTTATGCCCTTTCCCTTATTATTTTCTTTTGCCTTTTTAAATTCAGTTGGGGTAATTTCTATAACATCATCGGAATTCTCGTCGGAATCCGATTCATCGGAGAATTGGTAATCCTCCCAATATTTTGCTTCCTTGGCGGAAACACCATTGACCATAATTAACTTTGGTCGGTTGGTTGAGAATTTTCTTTTACTTAACCGTTTTATTATTTCCCCCACCGGTTCTATTTCTTCATCCGGTTCCGATTCTTCTTCCGGTTCCGATTCTTCTTCCGGTTCCGACTCTTCTTCCGGTTCCTCTTCGGGAACTTGTGAATCAGTCCACAAATTATTCCAATTTACATTTGACTCTTCATTATTATTAGGTGAGTCAATGGGACTTGTTCTAGAGGTAGACATCTATCACATAATATCAAACACGTTAAGAGATTAATATATCACATAATATTCATATGTTAAAAATATATAGTTTCCAACAAAAATGTTAAGCAATCATTTTTAAAGAAAACACGGTCGAAGTCCAGACTCACTAATGCATCCTAACAAACTCGATAATATTTCATAATAACATTACCATATAATATTATAATAATTTATTGTATAATTTATAATATTAATTTATTAATTAATAGTATAATATATTGTAATATATAATTATAATATTTCATAATAACTTAAATAATTATATCACTTTCATAATAATTGATATATATAAATAATATTGTTTAATAATTTTAATTGACAATTTGTGAAATTAAGGATATATTGGTAATGTGTTTAGTTTGATTTTGTTATTAATAATAATATTGTGAAATGATATGTGTACACAAAGTTTTAAAACTGAAATATTGCAAAAACTGGTGATTGCTTATGCGTCTAGACAATTGAAGATTCACGAACAAAATTATACGACGCATGATTTGGAATTAGGCGCGGTTGTTTTTGCATTAAAGACTTGGAGGCACTACTTATATGGGGTCAAAAGTATTATATATACCGACCACAAAAGTCTTCAACACATATTTAATCAGAAACAACTGAATATGAGGCAGCGTAGGTGGATTGAATTATTGAATGATTACGATTTTGAGATTCGTTACCACCCGGGGAAGGCAAATGTGGTAGCCGATGCCTTGAGCAGGAAGGATAGAGAACCCATTCGAGTAAAATCTATGAATATAATGATTCATAATAACATTACTACTCAAATAAAGGAGGCGCAACAAGGAGTTTTAAAAGAGGGAAATTTAAAGGATGAAATACCCAAAGGATCGGAGAAACATCTTAATATTCGGGAAGACGGAACCCGGTATAGGGCTGAAAGGATTTGGGTACCAAAATTTGGAGATATGAGAGAAATGGTACTTAGAGAAGCTCATAAAACCAGATACTCAATACATCCTGGAACGGGGAAGATGTACAAGGATCTCAAGAAACATTTTTGGTGGCCGGGTATGAAAGCCGATGTTGCTAAATACGTAGGAGAATGTTTGACGTGTTCTAAGGTCAAAGCTGAGCATCAGAAACCATCAGGTTTACTTCAACAACCCGAAATCCCGGAATGGAAATGGGAAAACATTACCATGGATTTCATCACTAAATTGCCAAGGACTGCAAGTGGTTTTGATACTATTTGGGTAATAGTTGATCGTCTCACCAAATCAGCACACTTCCTACCAATAAGAGAAGATGACAAGATGGAGAAGTTAGCACGACTGTATTTGAAGGAAGTCGTCTCCAGACATGGAATACCAATCTCTATTATCTCTGATAGGGATGGCAGATTTATTTCAAGATTCTGGCAGACATTACAGCAAGCATTAGGAACTCGTCTAGACATGAGTACTGCCTATCATCCACAAACTGATGGGCAGAGCGAAAGGACGATACAAATGCTTGAAGACATGCTACGAGCATGTGTTATTGATTTCGGAAACAGTTGGGATCGACATCTACCGTTAGCAGAATTTTCCTACAACAACAGCTACCATTCAAGCATTGAGATGGCGCCGTTTGAAGCACTTTATGGTAGAAAGTGCAGGTCTCCGATTTGTTGGAGTGAGGTGGGGGATAGACAGATTACGGGTCCGGAGATTATACAAGAAACTACCGAGAAGATCATCCAAATTCAACAACGGTTGAAAACCGCCCAAAGTCGACAAAAGAGCTACGCTGACATTAAAAGAAAAGATATAGAATTTGAAATTGGAGAGATGGTCATGCTTAAAGTTTCACCTTGGAAAGGCGTTGTTCGATTTGGTAAACGAGGGAAATTAAATCCAAGGTATATTGGACCATTCAAGATTATTGATCGTGTCGGACCAGTAGCTTACCGACTTGAGTTACCTCAACAACTCGCGGCTGTACATAACACTTTCCACGTCTCGAATTTGAAGAAATGTTTTGCTAAAGAAGATCTCACTATTCCGTTAGATGAAATCCAAATCAACGAAAAACTCCAATTCATCGAAGAACCCGTCGAAATAATGGATCGTGAGGTTAAAAGACTTAAGCAAAACAAGATACCAATTGTTAAAGTTCGATGGAATGCTCGTAGAGGACCTGAGTTCACCTGGGAGCGTGAAGATCAGATGAAGATGAAATACCCGCATCTATTTCCAGAAGATTCGTCAACACCTTCAACAGCTTAAAATTTCGGGACGAAATTTATTAAACGGGTAGGTACTGTAGTGACCCGAACTTTTCCATGTTTATATATATTAATTGAGATTGATGTTTACATGATTAAATGTTTCCAACATGTTAAGCAATCAAACTTGTTAAGACTTGATTAATTGAAATAGGTTTCATATAGACAATTGACCACCCAAGTTCACCGGTGATTCACGAACGTTAAAACTTGTAAAAACTATATGATGACATATATATGGTTATATATATAGTTAACATTATATTATGATAAGTAAACATATCATTAAGTATATTAACAATGAACTACATATGTAAAAACAAGACTACTAACTTAATGATTTTGAAGCGAGACATATATGTAACGATTATCGTTGTAACGACATTTAATGTATATATATCATATTAAGAGATATTCGTACATCATAATATCATGATAATATAATAATTTAAAATCTCTTTTGATATTATAAACATTGGGTTAACAACATTTAACAAGATCGTTAACCTAAAGGTTTCAAAACAACATTTACATGTAACGACTAACGATGACTTAACGACTCAGTTAAAATGTATATACATGTAGTGTTTTAATATGTATTTATACACTTTTGAAAGACTTCAATACACTTATCAAAATACTTCTACTTAACAAAAATGCTTACAATTACATCCTCGTTCAGTTTCATCAACAATTCTACTCGTATGCACCCGTATTCGTACTCGTACAATACACAGCTTTTAGATGTATGTACTATTGGTATATACACTCCAATGATCAGCTCTTAGCAGCCCATGTGAGTCACCTAACACATGTGGGAACCATCATTTGGCAACTAGCATGAAATATCTCATAAAATTACAAAAATATGAGTAATCATTCATGACTTATTTACATGAAAACAAAATTACATATCCTTTATATCTAATCCATACACCAACGACCAAAAACACCTACAAACACTTTCATTCTTCAATTTTCTTCATCTAATTGAACTCTCTCAAGTTCTATCTTCAAGTTCTAAGTGTTCTTCATAAATTCCAAAAGTTCTAGTTTCATAAAATCAAGAATACTTTCAAGTTTGCTAGCTCACTTCCAATCTTGTAAGGTGATCATCCAACCTCAAGAAATCTTTGTTTCTTACAGTAGGTTATCATTCTAATACAAGGTAATAATCATATTCAAACTTTGGTTCAATTTCTATAACTATAACAATCTTATTTCAAGTGATGATCTTACTTGAACTTGTTTTCGTGTCATGATTTTGCTTCAAGAACTTTGAGCCATCCAAGGATCCATTGAAGCTAGATCCATTTTTCTCTTTTCCAGTAGGTTCATCCAAGGAACTTAAGGTAGTAATGATGTTCATAACATCATTCGATTCATACATATAAAGCTATCTTATTCGAAGGTTTAAATTTGTAATCACTAGAACATAGTTTAGTTAATTCTAAACTTGTTCGCAAACAAAAGTTAATCCTTCTAACTTGACTTTTAAAATCAACTAAACACATGTTCTATATCTATATGATATGCTAACTTAATGATTTAAAACCTGGAAACACGAAAAACACTGTAAAACCGAATTTACGCCGTCGTAGTAACACCGCGGGCTGTTTTGGGTTAGTTAATTAAAAACTATGATAAACTTTGATTTTAAAGTTGTTATTCTGAGAAAATGATTTTTATTATGAACATGAAACTATATCCAAAAATTATGATTAAACTCAAAGTGGAAGTATGTTTTCTAAAATGGTCATCTAGACGTCGTTCTTTCGACTGAAATGACTACCTTTACAAAAATGACTTGTAACTTATTTTTCCGACTACAAACCTATACTTTTCTGTTTAGATTCATAAAATAGAGTTCAATATGAAACCATATCAATTTGATTCACTCAAAACGGATTTAAAATGAAGAAGTTATGGGTAAAACAAGATTGGATAATTTTTCTCATTTTAGCTACGTGAAAATTGGTAACAAATCTATTCCAACCATAACTTAATCAACTTGTGTTGTATATTATGTAATCTTGAGATACCATAGACACGTATACAATGTTTCGACCTATCATGTCGACACATCTATATATATTTCGGAACAACCATAGACACTCTATATGTGAATGTTGGAGTTAGCTATACAGGGTTGAGGTTGATTCCAAAATATATATAGTTTGAGTTGTGATCAATACTGAGATACGTATACACTGGGTCGTGGATTGATTCAAGATAATATTTATCGATTTATTTCTGTACATCTAACTGTGGACAACTAGTTGTAGGTTACTAACGAGGACAGCTGACTTAATAAACTTAAAACATCAAAATATATTAAAAGTGTTGTAAATATATTTTGAACATACTTTGATATATATGTATATATTGTTATAGGTTCGTGAATCAACCAGTGGCCAAGTCTTACTTCCCGACGAAGTAAAAATCTGTGAAAGTGAGTTATAGTCCCACTTTTAAAATCTAATATTTTTGGGATGAGAATACATGCAGGTTTTATAAATGATTTACAAAATAGACACAAGTACGTGAAACTACATTCTATGGTCGAATTATCGAAATCGAATATGCCCCTTTTTATTAAGTCTGGTAATCTAAGAATTAGGGAACAGACACCCTAATTGACGCGAATCCTAAAGATAGATCTATTGGGCCTAACAAACCCCATCCAAAGTACCGGATGCTTTAGTACTTCGAAATTTATATCATATCCGAAGGGTGTCCCGGAATGATGGGGATATTCTTAAATATGCATCTTGTTAATGTCGGTTACCAGGTGTTCACCATATGAATGATTTTTATCTCTATGTATGGGATGTGTATTGAAATATGAAATCTTGTGGTCTATTATTATGATTTGATAATATATAGGTTAAACCTATAACTCACCAACATTTTTTGTTGACATTTTAAGCATGTTTATTCTCAGGTGATTATTAAGAGCTTCCGCTATCGCATACTTAAATAAGGACAAGATTTGGAGTCCATGCTTGTATGATATTGTGTAAAAACTGCATTCAAGAAACTTATTTTGTTGTAACATATTTGTATTGTAAACCATTATGTAATGGTCGTGTGTAAACAGGATATATTAGATTATCATTATTTGATAATCTACGTAAAGCTTTTTAAACCTTTATTGATGAAATAAAGGTTATGGTTTGTTTAAAAATGAATGCAGTCTTTGAAAAACGTCTCATATAGAGGTCAAAACCTCGCAACGAAATCAATTAATATGGAACGTTTTTAATCAATAAGAACGGGACATTTCAGTTGCGAGGTTTTGACCTCTATATGAGACGTTTTTCAAAGACTGCATTCATTTTTAAACAAACCATAACCTTTATTTCATCAATAAAGGTTTAAAAAGCTTTACGTAGATTATCAAATAATGATAATCTAATATATCCTGTTTACACACGACCATTACATAATGGTTTACAATACAAATATGTTACAACAAAATAAGTTTCTTGAATGCAGTTTTTACACAATATCATACAAGCATGGACTCCAAATCTTGTCCTTATTTAAGTATGCGACAGCGGAAGCTCTTAATAATCACCTGAGAATAAACATGCTTAAAACGTCAACAAAAATGTTGGTGAGTTATAGGTTTAACCTATATATATCAAATCGTAACAATAGACCACAAGATTTCATATTTCAATACACATCCCATACATAGAGATAAAAATCATTCATATGGTGAACACCTGGTAACCGACAATAACAAGATGCATATATAAGAATATCCCCATCATTCCGGGACACCCTTCGGATATGATATAAATTTCGAAGTACTAAAGCATCCGGTACTTTGGATGGGGTTTGTTAGGCCCAATAGATCTATCTTTAGGATTCGCGTCAATTAGGGTGTCTGTTCCCTAATTCTTAGATTACCAGACTTAATAAAAAGGGGCATATTCGATTTTGATAATTCAACCATAGAATGTAGTTTCACGTACTTGTGTCTATTTTGTAAATCATTTATAAAACCTGCATGTATTCTCATCCCAAAAATATTAGATTTTAAAAGTGGGACTATAACTCACTTTCACAGATTTTTACTTCGTCGGGAAGTAAGACTTGGCCACTGGTTGATTCACGAACCTATAACAATATATACATATATATCAAAGTATGTTCAAAATATATTTACAACACTTTTAATATATTTTGATGTTTTAAGTTTATTAAGTCAGCTGTCCTCGTTAGTAACCTACAACTAGTTGTCCACAGTTAGATGTACAGAAATAAATCGATAAATATTATCTTGAATCAATCCACGACCCAGTGTATACGTATCTCAGTATTGATCACAACTCAAACTATATATATTTTGGAATCAACCTCAACCCTGTATAGCTAACTCCAACATTCACATATAGAGTGTCTATGGTTGTTCCGAAATATATATAGATGTGTCGACATGATAGGTCGAAACATTGTATACGTGTCTATGGTATCTCAAGATTACATAATATATAATACAAGTTGATTAAGTTATGGTTGGAATAGATTTGTTACCAATTTTCACGTAGCTAAAATGAGAAAAATTATCCAATCTTGTTTTACCCATAACTTCTTCATTTTAAATCCGTTTTGAGTGAATCAAATTGCTATGGTTTCATATTGAACTCTATTTTATGAATCTAAACAAAAAAAGTATAGGTTTCTAGTCGGAAAAATAAGTTACAAGTCGTTTTTGTAAAGGTAGTCATTTCAGTCGAAAGAACGACGTCTAGATGACCATTTTAGAAAACATACTTCCACTTTGAGTTTAACCATAATTTTTGGATATAGTTTCATGTTCATAATAAAAATCATTTTCTCAGAATAACAACTTTTAAATCAAAGTTTATCATAGTTTTTAATTAACTAACCCAAAACAGCCCGCGGTGTTACTAAGACGGCGTAAATCCGGTTTTACGGTGTTTTTCGTGTTTCCAGGTTTTAAATCATTAAGTTAGCATATCATATAGATATAGAACATGTGTTTAGTTGATTTTAAAAGTCAAGTTAGAAGGATTAACTTTTGTTTGCGAAATAGTTTAGAATTAACTAAACTATGTTCTAGTGATTACAAGTTTAAACCTTCGAATAAGATAGCTTTATATGTATGAATCGAATGATGTTATGAACATCATTACTACCTTAAGTTCCTTGGATGAACCTACTGGAAAAGAGAAAAATGGATCTAGCTTCAATGGATCCTTGGATGGCTCAAAGTTCTTGAAGCAAAATCATGACACGAAAACAAGTTCAAGTAAGATCATCACTTGAAATAAGATTGTTATAGTTATAGAAATTGAACCGAAGTTTGAATATGATTATTACCTTGTATTAGAATGATAACCTACTGTAAGAAACAAAGATTTCTTGAGGTTGGATGATCACCTTACAAGATTGGAAGTGAGCTAGCAAACTTGAAAGTATTCTTGATTTTATGAAACTAGAACTTTTGGAATTTATGAAGAACACTTAGAACTTGAAGATAGAACTTGAGAGAGTTCAATTAGATGAAGAAAATTGAAGAATGAAAGTGTTTGTAGGTATTTTTGGTCGTTGGTGTATGGATTAGATATAAAGGATATGTAATTTTGTTTTCATGTAAATAAGTCATGAATGATTACTCATATTTTTGTAATCTTATGAGATATTTCATGCTAGTTGCCAAATGATGGTTCCCACATGTGTTAGGTGACTCACATGGGCTGCTAAGAGCTGATCATTGGAGTGTATATACCAATAGTACATACATCTAAAAGCTGTGTATTGTACGAGTACGAATACGGGTGCATACGAGTAGAATTGTTGATGAAACTGAACGAGAATGTAATTGTAAGCATTTTTGTTAAGTAGAAGTATTTTGATAAGTGTATTGAAGTCTTTCAAAAGTGTATAAATACATATTAAAACACTACATGTATATACATTTTAACTGAGTCGTTAAGTCATCGTTAGTCGTTACATGTAAGTGTTGTTTTGAAACCTTTAGGTTAACGATCTTGTTAAATGTTGTTAACCCAATGTTTATAATAACAAAAGAGATTTTAAATTATTATATTATCATGATATTATGATGTACGAATATCTCTTAATATGATATATATACATTAAATGTCGTTACAACGATAAACGTTACATATATGTCTCGTTTCAAAATCATTAAGTTAGTAGTCTTGTTTTTACATATGTAGTTCATTGTTAATATAATTAATGATATGTTTACTTATCATAATATCATGTTAACTATATATATAACCATATATATGTCATCATATAGTTTTTTTTTTACAAGTTTTAACGTTCGTGAATCACCGGTCAACTTGGGTGGTCAATTGTCTATATGAAATCTATTTCAATTAATCAAGTCTTAACAAGTTTGATTGCTTAACATGTTGGAAACATTTAATCATGTAAACATCAATCTCAATTAATATATATAAACATGGAAAAGTTCGGGTCACTACAGTACCTACCCGTTAAATAAATTTCGTCCCGAAATTTTAAGCTGTTGAAGGTGTTGACGAATCTTCTGGAAATAGATGCGGGTATTTCATCTTCATCTGATCTTCACGCTCCCAGGTGAACTCGGGTCCTCTACGAGCATTCCATCGAACCTTAACAATTGGTATCTTGTTTTGCTTAAGTCTTTTAACCTCACGATCCATTATTTCGACGGGTTCTTCGATGAATTGGAGTTTTTCGTTGATTTGGATTTCATCTAACGGAATAGTGAGATCTTCTTTAGCAAAACATTTCTTCAAATTCGAGACGTGGAAAGTGTTATGTACAGCCGCGAGTTGTTGAGGTAACTCAAGTCGGTAAGCTACTGGTCCGACACGATCAATAATCTTGAATGGTCCAATATACCTTGGATTTAATTTCCCTCGTTTACCAAATCGAACAACGCCTTTCCAAGGTGAAACTTTAAGCATGACCATCTCTCCAATTTCAAATTCTATATCTTTTCTTTTAATGTCAGCGTAGCTCTTTTGTCGACTTTGGGCGGTTTTCAACTGTTGTTGAATTTGGATGATCTTCTCGGTAGTTTCTTGTATAATCTCCGGACCCGTAATCTGTCTATCCCCCACCTCACTCCAACAAATCGGAGACCTGCACTTTCTACCATAAAGTGCTTCAAACGGCGCCATCTCAATGCTTGAATGGTAGCTGTTGTTGTAGGAAAATTCTGCTAACGGTAGATGTCGATCCCAACTGTTTCCGAAATCAATAACACATGCTCGTAGCATGTCTTCAAGCGTTTGTATCGTCCTTTCGCTCTGCCCATCAGTTTGTGGATGATAGGCAGTACTCATGTCTAGACGAGTTCCTAATGCTTGCTGTAATGTCTGCCAGAATCTTGAAATAAATCTGCCATCCCTATCAGAGATAATAGAGATTGGTATTCCATGTCTGGAGACGACTTCCTTCAAATACAGTCGTGCTAACTTCTCCATCTTGTCATCTTCTCTTATTGGTAGGAAGTGTGCTGATTTGGTGAGACGATCAACTATTACCCAAATAGTATCAAAACCACTTGCAGTCCTTGGCAATTTAGTGATGAAATCCATGGTAATGTTTTCCCATTTCCATTCCGGGATTTCGGGTTGTTGAAGTAAACCTGATGGTTTCTGATGCTCAGCTTTGACCTTAGAACACGTCAAACATTCTCCTACGTATTTAGCAACATCGGCTTTCATACCCGGCCACCAAAAATGTTTCTTGAGATCCTTGTACATCTTCCCCGTTCCAGGATGTATTGAGTATCTGGTTTTATGAGCTTCTCTAAGTACCATTTCTCTCATATCTCCAAATTTTGGTACCCAAATCCTTTCAGCCCTATACCGGGTTCCGTCTTCCCGAATATTAAGATGTTTCTCCGATCCTTTGGGTATTTCATCCTTTAAATTTCCCTCTTTTAAAACTCCTTGTTGCGCCTCCTTTATTTGAGTAGTAATGTTATTATGAATCATTATATTCATAGATTTTACTCGAATGGGTTCTCTATCCTTCCTGCTCAAGGCATCGGCTACCACATTTGCCTTCCCCGGGTGGTAACGAATCTCAAAATCGTAATCATTCAATAATTCAATCCACCTACGCTGCCTCATATTCAGTTGTTTCTGATTAAATATGTGTTGAAGACTTTTGTGGTCGGTATATATAATACTTTTGACCCCATATAAGTAGTGCCTCCAAGTCTTTAATGCAAAAACAACCGCGCCTAATTCCAAATCATGCGTCGTATAATTTTGTTCGTGAATCTTCAATTGTCTAGACGCATAAGCAATCACCTTCGTTCGTTGCATTAATACACAACCGAGACCTTGCTTTGATGCGTCACAATAAATCACAAAATCATCATTCCCTTCAGGCAATGACAATATAGGTGCCGTAGTTAGCTTTTTCTTCAATAACTGAAACGCTTTCTCTTGTTCATCATTCCATTCAAATTTCTTCCCTTTATGCGTTAATGCAGTCAAGGGTTTTGCTATTCTGGAAAAGTCTTGGATGAACCTTCTGTAGTAACCAGCTAGTCCTAAAAACTGGCGTATGTGTTTCGGAGTTTTCGGGGTTTCCCACTTTTCAACAGTTTCTATCTTTGCCGGATCCACCTTAATACCTTCTTTGTTCACTATGTGACCGAGGAATTGAACTTCTTCCAACCAAAATGCACACTTTGAAAACTTAGCGTACAATTCTTCCTTCCTCAATACTTCTAACACTTTTCTCAAATGTTCACCGTGTTCTTGGTCATTCTTTGAGTAAATAAGTATGTCATCAATGAAAACAATGACAAACTTGTCAAGGTATGGTCCACACACTCGGTTCATAAGGTCCATGAACACAGCTGGTGCATTAGTTAAACCAAACGGCATGACCATAAACTCGTAATGACCGTAACGTGTTCTGAAAGCAGTCTTTGGAATATCATCTTCTTTCACCCGCATTTGATGATACCCGGAACGTAAGTCAATCTTTGAATAAACAGACGAGCCTTGTAGTTGATCAAATAAGTCGTCGATTCTCGGTAGTGGGTAGCGGTTCTTGATGGTAAGTTTGTTCAACTCTCGGTAGTCGATACACAACCTGAATGTACCATCTTTCTTCTTGACAAACAAAACAGGAGCTCCCCACGGTGATGTGCTTGGTCGAATGAAACCACGCTCTAAAAGTTCTTGTAATTGGCTTTGCAGTTCTTTCATCTCGCTGGGTGCGAGTCTGTAAGGAGCACGAGCTATTGGTGCAGCTCCTGGCACAAGATCTATTTGAAATTCAACGGATCGATGTGGGGGTAATCCCGGTAATTCTTTCGGAAATACATCGGGAAATTCTTTTGCAATGGGAACATCATTGATGCTCTTTTCTTCAGTTTGTACTTTCTCGACGTGTGCTAAAACAGCATAGCAACCTTTTCTTATTAGTTTTTGTGCCTTCAAATTACTAATAAGATGTAGCTTCGTGTTGCCCTTTTCTCCGTACACCATTAAGGGTTTTCCTTTTTCTCGTATAATGCGAATTGCATTTTTGTAACAAACGATCTCCGCTTTCACTTCTTTCAACCAGTCCATACCGATTATCACATCAAAACTCCCTAACTCTACTGGTATCAAATCAATCTTAAATGTTTCGCTAACCAGTTTAATTTCTCGATTCCGACATATATTATCTGCTGAAATTAATTTACCATTTGCTAATTCGAGTAAAAATTTACTATCCAAAGGCGTCAATGGACAACTTAATTTAGCACAAAAATCTCTACTCATATAGCTTCTATCCGCACCCGAATCAAATAAAACGTAAGCAGATTTATTGTCAATAAGAAACGTACCCGTAACAAGCTCCGGGTCTTCCTGTGCCTCTACCGCATTAATATTGAAAACTCTTCCACGGCCTTGTCCATTCGTGTTCTCCTGGTTCGGGCAATTTCTAATAATGTGGCCTGGTTTTTCACATTTATAACAAACTACATTGGCATAACTTGCTCCGACACTACTTGCTCCGCCATTACTCGTTCCGACACCATTTGTTCCTTTCGTTCTATTAACCCCTGGTCCGTAGACCTCACACTTCGCCGCGCTATGACCATTTCTTTTACACTTGTTGCAAAATTTGGTGCAGAACCCTGAGTGATTCTTTTCACACCTTTGGCATAGTTGCTTCTGATTGTTGTTGTTGTTGTGGTTATTATTGTTGTTGGGATGATTGTTGTAGTTGCTGTTGTTGTTGTTGTTGTTGTTGTTGTTGGGCCGTTTGTTGTAGTTGCGATTGATGTTGCGATTGTTGGGATAATTGTTGCGATTATTGTTGTAATTGCTGTTGTTGTTGTATTGGTGATTCTTATCACCGTTTTCCTCCCACTTTCTTTTGACTTGCTTCACATTGGCCTCTTCAGTAGTCTGTTCTTTAATTCTTTCTTCAATCTGGTTCACTAGTTTGTGAGCCATTCTACATGCCTGTTGTATGGAGGCGGGCTCGTGTGAACTTATATCTTCTTGGATTCTTTCCGGTAATCCTTTCACAAACGCGTCGATCTTCTCTTCCTCATCTTCGAATGCTCCCGGACACAATAGGCACAATTCTGTGAATCGTCTTTCGTACGTGGTAATATCAAATCCTTGGGTTCGTAACCCTCTAAGTTCTGTCTTGAGCTTATTGACCTCGGTTCTGGGACGGTACTTCTCGTTCATCAAGTGCTTGAATGATGACCACGGTAGTGCGTACGCATCATCTTGTCCCACTTGCTCTAGATAGGTATTCCACCATGTTAACGCAGAACCTGTGAAGGTATGCGTAGCGTACTTCACTTTGTCCTCTTCAGTACACTTACTTATGGCAAACACCGATTCAACCTTCTCGGTCCACCGTTTCAATCCGATCGGTCCTTCGGTTCCATCAAATTCCAAAGGTTTGCAGGCAGTGAATTCTTTGTAGGTGCATCCTACACGATTTCCTGTACTGCTAGATCCAAGGTTATTGTTGGTATGTAGCGCAGCCTGTACTGCGGCTATGTTTGAAGCTAGAAAAGTACGAAATTCCTCTTCATTCATATTCACGGTGTGTCGAGTAGTCGGTGCCATTTCCTTCAAAATAGTTAAATGGAACAAGTTAATCATACAGAATATTAAGAGTAGTTAATAGTATTTCGTAGCATAATATGAACTCTTTTATAAAAGCTTTTTCTTCATATTAGCGTTTTATAAGTTTAAATTCGGGTAGTACCTACCCGTTAAGTTCATACTTAGTAGCTAATATACAATTCAACTACTACAATTCTATATGAAAAACTGATTATAATAATATTTCGCGTTCAAACTTTTATACAATATTTTACAAACTTACAATACCGCTTATTTTACATAAAGCATGAAATATAGCACACAATAACTTTGATACAAGATAGTTGTGAAGACAATTCTAGCTAGTACACAAGTCGTTCAGCAAAGGCAATAAATACACGTAATTCATACGTCCAGAAACAAGTCATGCATTCTGGTTTTACTAGGACTACTTCCCATCCTTGGTCTTGTGCAACATAACCGTTATGGCCGTTGATAAGACAGCGTGTTGTAACGTCATCAAAGGGACGAGGGTTACGTAATGTCCAACAGTCCCGTAATAATCTAAAAACCTCATTTCTTACCCCAATTACCGACTCCGTCACTTGTGGAAACGTTTTGTTTAATAGTTGTAGCCCGATGTTCTTGTTCTCACTTTGGTGAGAAGCGAACATTACTAATCCGTAAGCATAACATGCTTCTTTATGTTGCATGTTAGCCGCTTTTTCTAAATCACGAAGTCCAATATTCGGATATATTGAGTCAAAATAATTTCTTAACCCGTTGCGTAAAATAGCATTTGGGTTCCCCGCAATATATGCGTCAAAGTAAACACATCGTAACTTATGGGTTTCCCAATGTGATATCCCCCATCTTTCAAACGAAAGTCTCTTATAAACCAAGACATTCTTGGAACGTTCTTCGAATGTCTTACAAACTGATCTCGCCTTAAATAGTTGTGCCGAAGAATTCTGGCCGACTCTAGACAAGATTTCATCAATCATGTCTCCGGGTAGGTCTTTTAAAATATTGGGTTGTCTATCCATTTTGTATTTTTAAACTGTAAAATAGACAAGAGTTAGATTCATAAAAAAAAAAAATACTTATTAATACAAGCAATTTTTACATATATCATAAAGCATAAGAACACTATATTCCATATATTACACCACACGAATACAACTATCTTATTCCGACTCGCTCGTTTCTTCTTCTTCGGTTTTGGTTCGTTTTGCCAAGTTTCTAGGGATATATGATGTTCCCCTAATACGAACCGTCGTTGTCCACATTGGTTTAGAAAAACCTGGTGGTTTAGAGGTTCCCGGGTCATTGTTACAACTTAAGGACTTCGGGGGTTGACGATACATATAAAGTTCATCGGGGTTGGAATTAGATTTCTCTATTTTTATGCCCTTTCCCTTATTATTTTCTTTTGCCTTTTTAAATTCAGTTGGGGTAATTTCTATAACATCATCGGAATTCTCGTCGGAATCCGATTCATCGGAGAATTGGTAATCCTCCCAATATTTTGCTTCCTTGGCGGAAACACCATTGACCATAATTAACTTTGGTCGGTTGGTTGAGAATTTTCTTTTACTTAACCGTTTTATTATTTCCCCCACCGGTTCTATTTCTTCATCCGGTTCCGATTCTTCTTCCGGTTCCGATTCTTCTTCCGGTTCCGACTCTTCTTCCGGTTCCTCTTCGGGAACTTGTGAATCAGTCCACAAATTATTCCAATTTACATTTGACTCTTCATTATTATTAGGTGAGTCAATGGGACTTGTTCTAGAGGTAGACATCTATCACATAATATCAAACACGTTAAGAGATTAATATATCACATAATATTCATATGTTAAAAATATATAGTTTCCAACAAAAATGTTAAGCAATCATTTTTAAAGAAAACACGGTCGAAGTCCAGACTCACTAATGCATCCTAACAAACTCGATAAGACACACTAATGCAAATTTTCTGGTTCTCTAAGACCAACGCTCTGATACCAACTGAAATACTTTGATATATATGTATATATTGTTATAGGTTCGTGAATTAACCAGTGGCCAAGTCTTACTTCCCGACGAAGTAAAAATCTGTTAAAGTGAGTTATAGTCCCACTTTTAAAATCTAATATTTTTGGGATGAGAATACATGCAGGTTTTATAAATGGTTTACAAAATAGACACAAGTACGTGAAACTACATTCTATGGTTGAATTATCAAAATCGAATATGCCCCTTTTTATTAAGTCTGGTAATCTAAGAATTAGGGAACAGACACCCTAATTGACGCGAATCCTAAAGATAGATCTATTGGGCCTAACAAACCCCATCCAAAGTACCGGATGCTTTAGTACTTCGAAATTTATATCATATCCGAAGGGTGTCCCGGAATGATGGGGATATTCTTTAATCAATATCCCCATCATTCCGGGACACCCTTCGGATATGATATAAATTTCGAAGTACTAAAGCATCCGGTACTTTGGATGGGGTTTGTTAGGCCCAATAGATCTATCTTTAGGATTCGCGTCAATTAGGGTGTCTGTTCCCTAATTCTTAGATTACCAGACTTAATAAAAAGGGGCATATTCGATTTCGATAATTCAACCATAGAATGTAGTTTCACGTACTTGTGTCTATTTTGTAAATCATTTATAAAACCTGCATGTATTCTCATCCCAAAAATATTAGATTTTAAAAGTGGGACTATAACTCACTTTCACAGATTTTTACTTCGTCGGGAAGTAGGACTTGGCCACTGGTTGATTCACGAACCTATAACAATATATACATATATATCAAAGTATGTTCAAAATATATTTACAACACTTTTAATATATTTTGATGTTTTAAGTTTATTAAGTCAGCTGTCCTCGTTAGTAACCTACAACTAGTTGTCCACAGTTAGATGTACAGAAATAAATCGATAAATATTATCTTGAATCAATCCACGACCCAGTGTATACGTATCTCAGTATTGATCACAACTCAAACTATATATATTTTGGAATCAACCTCAACCCTGTATAGCTAACTCCAACATTCACATATAGAGTGTCTATGGTTGTTCCGAAATATATATAGATGTGTCGACATGATAGGTCGAAACATTGTATACGTGTCTATGGTATCTCAAGATTACATAATATACAACACAAGTTGATTAAGTTATGGTTGGAATAGATTTGTTACCAATTTTCACGTAGCTAAAATGAGAAAAATTATCCAATCTTGTTTTACCCATAACTTCTTCATTTTAAATCCGTTTTGAGTGAATCAAATTGATATGGTTTCATATTGAACTCTATTTTATGAATCTAAACAGAAAAGTATAGGTTTGTAGTCGGAAAAATAAGTTACAAGTCATTTTTGTAAAGGTAGTCATTTCAGTCGAAAGAACGACGTCTAGATGACCATTTTAGAAAACATACTTCCACTTTGAGTTTAATCATAATTTTTGGATATAGTTTCATGTTCATAATAAAAATCATTTTCTCAGAATAACAACTTTAAAATCAAAGTTTATCATAGTTTTTAATTAACTAACCCAAAACAGCCCGCGGTGTTACTACGACGGCGTAAATTCGGTTTTACAGTGTTTTTCGTGTTTCCAGGTTTTAAATCATTAAGTTAGCATATCATATAGATATAGAACATGTGTTTAGTTGATTTTAAAAGTCAAGTTAGAAGGATTAACTTTTGTTTGCGAACAAGTTTAGAATTAACTAAACTATGTTCTAGTGATTACAAATTTAAACCTTCGAATAAGATAGCTTTATATGTATGAATCGAATGATGTTATGAACATCATTACTACCTTAAGTTCCTTGGATAAATCTACTGGAAAAGAGAAAAATGGATCTAGCTTCAATGGATCCTTGGATGGCTCGAAGTTCTTGAAGCAGAATCATGACACGAAAACAAGTTCAAGTAAGATCATCACTTGAAATAAGATTGTTATAGTTATAGAAATTGAACCAAAGTTTGAATATGATTATTACCTTGTATTAGAATGATAACCTACTGTAAGAAACAAAGATTTCTTGAGGTTGGATGATCACCTTACAAGATTGGAAGTGAGCTAGCAAACTTGAAAGTATTCTTGATTTTATGAAACTAGAACTTTTGGAGTTTATGAAGAACACTTAGAACTTGAAGATAGAACTTGAGAGAGATCAATTAGATGAATAAAATTGAAGAATGAAAGTGTTTGTAGGTGTTTTTGATCGTTGGTGTATGGATTAGATATAAAGGATATGTAATTTTGTTTTCATGTAAATAAGTAATGAATGATTACTCATATTTTTGTAATTTTATGAGATATTTCATGCTAGTTGCCAAATGATGGTTCCCACATGTGTTAGGTGACTCACATGGGCTGCTAAGAGCTGATCATTGGAGTGTATATACCAATAGTACATACATCTAAAAGCTGTGTATTGTACGAGTACGAATACGGGTGCATACGAGTAGAATTGTTGATGAAACTGAACGAGGATGTAATTGTAAGCATTTTTGTTAAGTAGAAGTATTTTGATAAGTGTATTGAAGTCTTTCAAAAGTGTATAAATACATATTAAAACACTACATGTATATACATTTTAACTGAGTCGTTAAGTCATCGTTAGTCGTTACATGTAAATGTTGTTTTGAAACCTTTAGGTTAACGATCTTGTTAAATGTTGTTAACCCAATGTTTATAATATCAAAAGAGATTTTAAATTATTATATTATCATGATATTATGATGTACGAATATCTCTTAATATGATATATATACATTAAATGTCGTTACAACGATAATCGTTACATATATGTCTCGCTTCAAAATCATTAAGTTAGTAGTCTTGTTTTTACATATGTAGTTCATTGTTAATATACTTAATGATATGTTTACTTATCATAATATAATGTTAACTATATATATAACCATATATATGTCATCATATAGTTTTTACAAGTTTTAACGTTCGTGAATCACCGGTGAACTTGGGTGGTCAATTGTCTATATGAAACCTATTTCAATTAATCAAGTCTTAACAAGTTTGATTGCTTAACATGTTGGAAACATTTAATCATGTAAATATCAATCTCAATTAATATATATAAACATGGAAAAGTTCGGGTCACTACAGTACCTACCCGTTAAATAAATTTCGTCCCGAAATTTTAAGCTGTTGAAGGTGTTGACGAATCTTCTGGAAATAGATGCGGGTATTTCTTCTTCATCTGATCTTCACGCTCCCAGGTGAACTCAGGTCCTCTACGAGCATTCCATCGAACTTTAACAATTGGTATCTTGTTTTGCTTAAGTCTTTTAACCTCACGATCCATTATTTCGACGGGTTCTTCGATGAATTGAAGTTTTTCGTTGATTTGGATTTCATCTAACGGAATAGTGAGATCTTCTTTAGAAAAACATTTCTTTAAATTCGAGACGTGGAAAGTGTTATGTACAGCCGCGAGTTGTTGAGGTAACTCTAGTCGGTAAGCTACTGGTCCGATACGATCAATAATCTTGAATGGTCCAATATACCTTGGATTTAATTTCCCTCGTTTACCAAATCGAACAACGCCTTTCCAAGGTGCAACTTTAAGCATGACCATCTCTCCAATTTCAAATTCTATATCTTTTCTTTTAATGTCAGCGTAGCTCTTTTGTCGACTTTGGGCGGTTTTCAACCGTTGTTGAATTTGGATGATCTTCTCGGTAGTTTCTTGTATAATCTCCGGACCCGTAATCTGTCTATCCCCCACTTCACTCCAACAAATCGGAGACCTGCACTTTCTACCATAAAGTGCTTCAAACGGCGCCATCTCAATGCTTGAATGGTAGCTGTTGTTGTAGGAAAATTCTGCTAACGGTAGATGTCGATCCCAACTGTTTCCGAAATCAATAACACATGCTCGTAGCATGTCTTCAAGCGTTTGTAT
Source organism: Rutidosis leptorrhynchoides (assembly GCF_046630445.1). Lineage (NCBI taxonomy): Eukaryota > Viridiplantae > Streptophyta > Magnoliopsida > Asterales > Asteraceae > Rutidosis > Rutidosis leptorrhynchoides. The sequence continues at coordinate 554,987,049 of NC_092336.1, read as the reverse complement.
CGTCCTTTCGCTCTGCCCATCAGTTTGTGGATGATAGGCAGTACTCATGTCTAGACGAGTTCCTAATGCTTGCTGTAATGTCTGCCAGAATCTTGAAATAAATCTGCCATCCCTATCAGAGATAATAGAGATTGGTATTCCATGTCTGGAGATGACTTCCTTCAAATACAGTCGTGCTAACTTCTCCATCTTGTCATCTTCTCTTATTGGCAAGAAGTGTGCTGATTTGGAGAGACGGTCAACTATTACCCAAATAGTATCAAAACCACTTGCAGTCCTTGGCAATTTAGTGATGAAATCCATGGTAATGTTTTCCCATTTCCATTCCGGGATTTCGGGTTGTTGAAGTAGACCTGATGGTTTCTGATGCTCAGCTTTGACCTTAGAACACGTCAAACATTCTCCTACGTATTTAGCAACATCGGCTTTCATACCCGGCCACCAAAAATGTTTCTTGAGATCCTTGTACATCTTCCCCGTTCCAGGATGTATTGAGTATCTGGTTTTATGAGCTTCCCTAAGTACCATTTCTCTCATATCTCCAAATTTTGGTACCCAAATCCTTTCAGCCCTATACCGGGTTCCGTCTTCCCGAATATTAAGATGCTTCTTCGATCCTTTGGGTATTTCATCCTTTAAATTTCCCTCTTTTAAAACTCCTTGTTGCGCCTCCTTTATTTGAGTAGTAAGGTTATTATGAATCATTATATTCATAGATTTTACTCGAATGGGTTCTCTGTCCTTCCTGCTCAAGGCATTGGCTACCACATTTGCCTTCCCCGGGTGGTAACGAATCTCAAAGTCGTAATCATTCAATAATTCAATCCACCTACGCTGCCTCATATTCAGCTGTTTCTGATTAAATATGTGTTGAAGACTTTTGTGGTCGGTATATATAATACTTTTGACCCCATATAAGTAGTGCCTCCAAGTCTTTAATGCAAAAACAACCGCGCCTAATTCCAAATCATGCGTCGTATAATTTTGTTCGTGAATCTTCAATTGTCTAGACGCATAAGCAATCACCTTCGTTCGTTGCATTAATACACAATCGAGACCTTGCTTTGATGCATCACAATAAATCACAAAATCATCATTCCCTTCAGGCAATGACAATATAGGTGCCGTAGTTAGCTTTTTCTTCAATAACTGAAACGCTTTCTCTTGTTCATCATTCCATTCAAATTTCTTCCCTTTATGCGTTAATGCAGTCAAGGGTTTTGCTATTCTGGAAAAGTCTTGGATGAACCTTCTGTAGTAACCAGCTAGTCCTAAAAACTGGCGTATGTGTTTCGGAGTTTTCGGGGTTTCCCACTTTTAAAATGTAATATTGAATTAGTTAATAATTAGATAAATTGAATATAAGAATTTTTACAAGAAACACAAATTATACCTATGTATTAATAAGAAAATTATATTATCAAAATTATACTCTTAATATATTTATATCAAATAATTATAAATTATAAAAGCAAATTATAAATTAAGAATTATATTAATTTATTATAATATTATAATTATAATATATTAAACATAATTATATAATATATAATGATATTAAATATTTCAATTATAATAAATTATATAATATTAAGATATAATGTTAACATAATATTCAAAATATTTAATAATATGATATATGTAAATATCAACTTTTAATAATATTATATGTAATGTATAATTTTAACTTAATATTATTTAAAAGTTATACATAATGTAATTCTTTATTTTTAATATGTTGATAATATTATGTTGTAAATATTTATTCACTTAATATTCTGTATGATTAACTTGTTCCATTTAACTATTTTGAAGGAAATGGCACCGACTACTCGACACACCGTGAATATGAATGAAGAGGAATTCCGTACTTTTCTAGCTTCAAACATAGCCGCAGTACAGGCTGCGCTACATACCAACAATAACCTTGGATCTAGCAGTACAGGAAATCGTGTAGGATGCACCTACAAAGAATTCACTGCCTGCAAACCTTTGGAATTTGATGGAACCGAAGGACCGATCGGATTGAAACGGTGGACCGAGAAGGTTGAATCGGTGTTTGCCATAAGTAAGTGTACTGAAGAGGACAAAGTGAAGTACGCTACGCATACCTTCACAGGTTCTGCGTTAACATGGTGGAATACCTATCTAGAGCAAGTGGGACAAGATGATGCATACGCACTACCGTGGTCAGCATTCAAGCACTTGATGAACGAGAAGTATCGTCCCAGAACCGAGGTCAATAAGCTCAAGACAGAACTAAGAGGGTTACGAACCCAAGGATTTGATATTACCACGTATGAAAGACGATTCACAGAATTGTGCCTATTGTGTCCGGGAGCATTCGAAGATGAGGAAGAGAAGATCGACGCGTTTGTGAAAGGATTACCGGAAAGAATCCAAGAAGATATAAGTTCACACGAGCCCGCCTCCATACAACAGGCATGTAGAATGGCTCACAAACTAGTGAACCAGATTGAAGAAAGAATTAAAGAACAGATTGCTGAAGAGGCCAATGTGAAGCAAGTCAAAAGAAAGTGGGAGGAAAACGGTGATAAGAATCACCAATACAACAACAGCAATTACAACAATAATCGCAACAATTATCCCAACAATCGCAACATCAATCGCAACTACAACAAACGGCCCAACAACAACAACAACAACAACAACAGCAACTACAACAATCATCCCAACAACAATAATAACCGTAACAACAACAACAATCAGAAGCAGCTATGCCAAAGGTGTGAAAAGAATCACTCGGGGTTCTGCACCAAATTTTGCAACAAGTGTAAAAGAAATGGTCATAGCGCGGCGAAGTGTGAGGTCTACGGACCAGGGGTTAATAGAACGAAAGGAACAAATGGTGTCGGAACGAGTAATGGCGGAGCAAGTAGTGTCGGAGCAAGTTATGCCAATGTAGTTTGTTATAAATGTGGAAAACCAGGCCACATTATTAGAAATTGCCCGAACCAGGAGAACACGAATGGACAAGGCCGTGGAAGAGTTTTCAATATTAATGCGGTAGAGGCACAGGAAGACCCGGAGCTTGTTACGGGTACGTTTCTTATTGACAATAAATCTGCTTACGTTTTATTTGATTCGGGTGCGGATAGAAGCTATATGAGTAGAGATTTTTGTGCTAAATTAAGTTGTCCATTGACGCCTTTGGATAGTAAATTTTTACTCGAATTAGCAAATGGTAAATTAATTTCAGCAGATAATATATGTCGGAATCGAGAAATTAAACTGGTTAGCGAAACATTTAAGATTGATTTAATACCAGTAGAGTTAGGGAGTTTTGATGTGATAATCGGTATGGACTGGTTGAAAGAAGTGAAAGCAGAGATCGTTTGTTACAAAAATGCAATTCGCATTATACGAGAAAAAGGAAAACCCTTAATGGTGTACGGAGAAAAGGGCAACACGAAGCTACATCTTATTAGTAATTTGAAGGCACAAAAACTAATAAGAAAAGGTTGCTATGCTGTTCTAGCACACGTCGAGAAAGTACAAACTGAAGAAAAGAGCATCAATGATGTTCCCATTGCAAAAGAATTTCCCGATGTATTTCCGAAAGAATTACCGGGATTACCCCCACATCGATCCGTTGAATTTCAAATAGATCTTGTACCAGGAGCTGCACCAATAGCTCGTGCTCCTTACAGACTCGCACCCAGCGAGATGAAAGAACTGCAAAGCCAATTACAAGAACTTTTAGAGCGTGGTTTCATTCGACCAAGCACATCACCGTGGGGAGCTCCTGTTTTGTTTGTCAAGAAGAAAGATGGTACATTCAGGTTGTGTATCGACTACCGAGAGTTGAACAAACTTACCATCAAGAACCGCTACCCACTACCGAGAATCGACGACTTATTTGATCAACTACAAGGCTCGTCTGTTTATTCAAAGATTGACTTACGTTCCGGGTATCATCAAATGCGGGTGAAAGAAGATGATATTCCAAAGACTGCTTTCAGAACACGTTACGGTCATTACGAGTTTATGGTCATGCCGTTTGGTTTAACTAATGCACCAGCTGTGTTCATGGACCTTATGAACCGAGTGTGTGGACCATACCTTGACAAGTTTGTCATTGTTTTCATTGATGACATACTTATTTACTCAAAGAATGACCAAGAACACGGTGAACATTTGAGAAAGGTGTTAGAAGTATTGAGAAAGGAAGAATTGTACGCTAAGTTTTCAAAGTGTGCATTTTGGTTGGAAGAAGTTCAATTCCTCGGTCACATAGTGAACAAAGAAGGTATTAAGGTGGATCCGGCAAAGATAGAAACTGTTGAAAAGTGGGAAACCCCGAAAACTCCGAAACACATACGCCAGTTTTTAGGACTAGCTGGTTACTACAGAAGGTTCATCCAAGACTTTTCCAGAATAGCAAAACCCTTGACTGCATTAACGCATAAAGGGAAGAAATTTGAATGGAATGATGAACAAGAGAAAGCGTTTCAGTTATTGAAGAAAAAGCTAACTACGGCACCTATATTGTCATTGCCTGAAGTGAATGATGATTTTGTGATTTATTGTGATGCATCAAAGCAAGGTCTCGGTTGTGTATTAATGCAACGAACGAAGGTGATTGCTTATGCGTCTAGACAATTGAAGATTCACGAACAAAATTATACGACGCATGATTTGGAATTAGGCGCGGTTGTTTTTGCATTAAAGACTTGGAGGCACTACTTATATGGGGTCAAAAGTATTATATATACCGACCACAAAAGTCTTCAACACATATTTAATCAGAAACAACTGAATATGAGGCAGCGTAGGTGGATTGAATTATTGAATGATTACGACTTTGAGATTCGTTACCACCCGGGGAAGGCAAATGTGGTAGCCGATGCCTTGAGCAGGAAGGACAGAGAACCCATTCGAGTAAAATCTATGAATATAATGATTCATAATAACATTACTACTCAAATAAAGGAGGCGCAACAAGGAGTTTTAAAAGAGGGAAATTTAAAGGATGAAATACCCAAAGGATCGGAGAAGCATCTTAATATTCGGGAAGACGGAAGCCGGTATAGGGCTGAAAGGATTTGGGTACCAAAATTTGGAGATATGAGAGAAATGGTACTTAGAGAAGCTCATAAAACCAGATACTCAATACATCCTGGAACGGGGAAGATGTACAAGGATCTCAAGAAACATTTTTGGTGGCCGGGTATGAAAGCCGATGTTGCTAAATACGTAGGAGAATGTTTGACGTGTTCTAAGGTCAAAGCTGAGCATCAGAAACCATCAGGTCTACTTCAACAACCCGAAATCCCGGAATGGAAATGGGAAAACATTACCATGGATTTCATCACTAAATTGCCAAGGACTGCAAGTGGTTTTGATACTATTTGGGTAATAGTTGATCGTCTCACCAAATCCGCACACTTCCTACCAATAAGAGAAGATGACAAGATGGAGAAGTTAGCACGACTGTATTTGAAGGAAGTCATCTCCAGACATGGAATACCAATCTCTATTATCTCTGATAGGGATGGCAGATTTATTTCAAGATTCTGGCAGACATTACAGCAAGCATTAGGAACTCGTCTAGACATGAGTACTGCCTATCATCCACAAACTGATGGGCAGAGCGAAAGGACGATACAAACGCTTGAAGACATGCTACGAGCTTGTGTTATTGATTTCGGAAACAGTTGGGATCGACATCTACCGTTAGCAGAATTTTCCTACAACAACAGCTACCATTCAAGCATTGAGATGGCGCCGTTTGAAGCACTTTATGGTAGAAAGTGCAGGTCTCCGATTTGTTGGAGTGAAGTGGGGGATAGACAGATTACGGGTCCGGAGATTATACAAGAAACTACCGAGAAGATCATCCAAATTCAACAACGGTTGAAAACCGCCCAAAGTCGACAAAAGAGCTACGCTGACATTAAAAGAAAAGATATAGAATTTGAAATTGGAGAGATGGTCATGCTTAAAGTTGCACCTTGGAAAGGCGTTGTTCGATTTGGTAAACGAGGGAAATTAAATCCAAGGTATATTGGACCATTCAAGATTATTGATCGTGTCGGACCAGTAGCTTACCGACTAGAGTTACCTCAACAACTCGCGGCTGTACATAACACTTTCCACGTCTCGAATTTAAAGAAATGTTTTGCTAAAGAAGATCTCACTATTCCGTTAGATGAAATCCAAATCAACGAAAAACTTCAATTCATCGAAGAACCCGTCGAAATAATGGATCGTGAGGTTAAAAGACTTAAGCAAAACAAGATACCAATTGTTAAGGTTCGATGGAATGCTCGTAGAGGACCCGAGTTCACCTGGGAGCGTGAAGATCAGATGAAGAAGAAATACCCGCATCTATTTCCAGAAGATTCGTCAACACCTTCAACAGCTTAAAATTTCGGGGCGAAATTTATTTAACGGGTAGGTACTGTAGTGACCCGAACTTTTCCATGTTTATATATATTAACTGAGATTGATGTTTACATGATTAAATGTTTCCAACATGTTAAGCAATCAAACTTGTTAAGACTTGATTAATTGAAATAGGTTTCATATAGACAATTGACCACCCAAGTTGACCGGTGATTCACGAACGTTAAAACTTGTAAAAAACTATATGATGACATATATATGGTTATATATATAGTTAACATGATATTATGATAAGTAAACATATCATTAATTATATTAACAATGAACTACATATGTAAAAACAAGACTACTAACTTAATGATTTTGAAACGAGACATATATGTAACGTTTATCGTTGTAACGACATTTAATGTATATATATCATATTAAGAGATATTCGTACATCATAATATCATAATAATATAATAATTTAAAATCTCTTTTGTTATTATAAACATTGGGTTAACAACATTTAACAAGATCGTTAACCTAAAGGTTTCAAAACAACACTTACATGTAACGACTAACGATGACTTAACGACTCAGTTAAAATGTATATACATGTAGTGTTTTAATATGTATTTATACACTTTTGAAAGACTTCAATACACTTATCAAAATACTTCTACTTAACAAAAATGCTTACAATTACATTCTCGTTCAGTTTCATCAACAATTCTACTCGTATGCACCCGTATTCGTACTCGTACAATACACAGCTTTTAGATGTATGTACTATTGGTATATACACTCCAATGATCAGCTCTTAGCAGCCCATGTGAGTCACCTAACACATGTGGGAACCATCATTTGGCAACTAGCATGAAATATCTCATAAGATTACAAAAATATGAGTAATCATTCATGACTTATTTACATGAAAACAAAATTACATATCCTTTATATCTAATCCATACACCAACGACCAAAAACACCTACAAACACTTTCATTCTTCAATTTTCTTCATCTAATTGAACTCTCTCAAGTTCTATCTTCAAGTTCTAAGTGTTCTTCATAAATTCCAAAAGTTCTAGTTTCATAAAATCAAGAATACTTTCAAGTTTGCTAGCTCACTTCCAATCTTGTAAGGTGATCATCCAACCTCAAGAAATCTTTGTTTCTTACAGTAGGTTATCATTCTAATACAAGGTAATAATCATATTCAAACTTTGGTTCAATTTCTATAACTATAACAATCTTATTTCAAGTGATGATCTTACTTGAACTTGTTTTCGTGTCATGATTTTGCTTCAAGAACTTTGAGCCATCCAAGGATCCATTGAAGCTAGATCCATTTTTATCTTTTCCAGTAGGTTCATCCAAGGAACTTAAGGTAGTAATGATGTTCATAACATCATTCAATTCATACATATAAAGCTATCTTATTCGAAGGTTTAAACTTGTAATCACTAGAACATAGTTTAGTTAATTCTAAACTTGTTCGCAAACAAAAGTTAATCCTTCTAACTTGACTTTTAAAATCAACTAAACACATGTTCTATATCTATATGATATGCTAACTTAATGATTTAAAACCTGGAAACACGAAAAACACCATAAAACCGGATTTACGCCGTCGTAGTAACACCGCGGGCTGTTTTGGGTTAGTTAATTAAAAACTATGATAAACTTTGATTTAAAAGTTGTTATTCTGAGAAAATGATTTTTATTATGAACATGAAACTATATCCAAAAATTATGGTTAAACTCAAAGTGGAAGTATGTTTTCTAAAATGGTCATCTAGACGTCGTTCTTTCGACTGAAATGACTACCTTTACAAAAACGACTTGTAACTTATTTTTCCGACTATAAACCTATACTTTTTTTGTTTAGATTCATAAAATAGAGTTCAATATGAAACCATAGCAATTTGATTCACTCAAAACGGATTTAAAATGAAGAAGTTATGGGTAAAACAAGATTGGATAATTTTTCTCATTTTAGCTACGTGAAAATTGGTAACAAATCTATTCCAACCATAACTTAATCAACTTGTATTATATATTATGTAATCTTGAGATACCATAGACACGTATACAATGTTTCGACCTATCATGTCGACACATCTATATATATTTCGGAACAACCATAGACACTCTATATGTGAATGTTGGAGTTAGCTATACAGGGTTGAGGTTGATTCCAAAATATATATAGTTTGAGTTGTGATCAATACTGAGATACGTATACACTGGGTCGTGGATTGATTCAAGATAATATTTATCGATTTATTTCTGTACATCTAACTGTGGACAACTAGTTGTAGGTTACTAACGAGGACAGCTGACTTAATAAACTTAAAACATCAAAATATATTAAAAGTGTTGTAAATATATTTTGAACATACTTTGATATATATGTATATATTGTTATAGGTTCGTGAATCAACCAGTGGCCAAGTCTTACTTCCCGACGAAGTAAAAATCTGTGAAAGTGAGTTATAGTCCCACTTTTAAAATCTAATATTTTTGGGATGAGAATACATGCAGGTTTTATAAATGATTTACAAAATAGACACAAGTACGTGAAACTACATTCTATGGTTGAATTATCGAAATCGAATATGCCCCTTTTTATTAAGTCTGGTAATCTAAGAATTAGGGAACAGACACCCTAATTGACGCGAATCCTAAAGATAGATCTATTGGGCCTAACAAACCCCATCCAAAGTACCGGATGCTTTAGTACTTCGAAATTTATATCATATCCGAAGGGTGTCCCGGAATGATGGGGATATTCTTATATATGCATCTTGTTATTGTCGGTTACCAGGTGTTCACCATATGAATGATTTTTATCTCTATGTATGGGATGTGTATTGAAATATGAAATCTTGTGGTCTATTGTTACGATTTGATATATATAGGTTAAACCTATAACTCACCAACATTTTTGTTGACGTTTTAAGCATGTTTATTCTCAGGTGATTATTAAGAGCTTCCGCTGTCACATACTTAAATAAGGACAAGATTTGGAGTCCATGCTTGTATGATATTGTGTAAAAACTGCATTCAAGAAACTTATTTTGTTGTAACATATTTGTATTGTAAACCATTATGTAATGGTCGTGTGTAAACAGGATATTTTAGATTATCATTATTTGATAATCTACGTAAAGCGTTTTAAACCTTTATTGATGAAATAAAGGTTATGGTTTGTTTAAAAATGAATGCAGTCTTTGAAAAACGTCTCATATAGAGGTCAAAACCTCGCAACGAAATCAAGTAATATGGAACGTTTTTAATCAATAAGAACGGGACATTTCAGTATATATATATATATATATATATGGGTATATATATATATATATATATATATATATATATATATATATATATATATATATATATATATATATATATATATATATATATAGTTTGAGTTGTGATCGAGTCTGAGACGTATACGGGTCACGATACGTATTAATTAATTCGAATATTATATATTAAACTATATATGAATTACTGGACTGTTACTGTGGACTATCCACTGTGGACTACCAACACTGGACAATTAAAATGAATTAAAATATTGATTATAACATATGAAACTAAACAAGTCTTCAAGTTTGCCACTTGATTTCATTTTAAACCTCATTTGTATCTTGACGATTATAATCTGCGTTCAAACATTTCAAGATTCTTGAAAACACCTCAATCGAGAGGATGAACCAACCGCACTTCATCTACGGAAGAAAAGATTGATGCATGTAGTTATGCGCCTGAAAAACTCTCAGAAACTGAGTAAACGTTTAACACGTATCTGTGCTAGCTCCTTTGGCGTTGTTATTACCGAAAATAACTTTGCAATCTCTTTCCAAATTAGCCAATTTTGTCACAGCTCCAACAAGTCAACTTCAATTTTTCGTTTGAAACAACCTTATTATAACCTTGATATATATGTGTGCTCTTTTATTGTTACCGGGGAACTTTTTATATTTCATCATATTACCAGTAGACGTACCGGCAACCTCATTGCTCCTTGACTTAAATCTCTTCGACAAAACACTATATTTATCTATTGAAGTCTTATCATGAACTCATCAGCATCTTGTAACGAGAATTGCCATATCAATTACCGGGAATCAGCAAATCTGAATTGTGAGTCTCGCAACGTTTCCACATCAACAGTTATATGTATCCATATAACATTTATCTCTTAGAACTATGATCTTTCATTCTGAAATTCTGAAAAGCACCCAGTCTGCGAATTAATGCTCTGAATTTTGAAAAGTTGAATGAAGCAACAAAAACTGTAAATGACCTCAACAGCCAAAAGTTGATGATAAAGAATTGTATGTTGGCAAAGCTCAGAAAAAGTTTAAAACTGAAAAACTGATTGAGCAAACTACGAAGGAGTCTCTGAACAAATCACAAGGACTAAACTTGTACATTAAGAATCCTGATGATTCTGTTTCTGATGAAATATTTAGCGAATATCTTGCTCCTTAAATGCTCTAAATCATCGTGAATGAATTTTTTTCATCACAATTTGATTCTAAAATTCTATAATATCATCGAATCTTTCATTATAAATATCCTCGATATTTCTGAAAATATTTTCATAACTATTCTTATCTGAAATCATTTATCTCTTCGCGTTGTCAGTGTTACATCATATAAGAAACTGTTTAGTTTCTATATTCTGTAAACTTTCTAGTTTAAACTATGAATATTTTTGAAGTAGTGTTGGGAACTGATGCATGAGTTAGTATAATATAATGACACTTGATCAACGTGATTATATTACAGTAAGTCATGCTGAGTTTCTAATGGAACGTGATGATTCACAGATCAAAACGTCATCATGTGCCATGTTACACGACTCTTACATTCTATCTAACCTCTAAACATATCAAGAACATATTATCTTGATAGTTCTATCTTTTTCCTTGAATTCCGAAAATCCACCATGACTATGTCAAAAGTTAAGACGAAACTTTTTACTCTTTTGTGATAGCTTCACTCGTACGCTTCGCATGATCGAATAGTTTTATCTATATTAATCAATAATGATAAAACTCTATTTATCAACTCATATTCGTCATGAAAACATTTTTATTGTTAGCCATGACGACCTCACTCAAATTTCGGGACGAAATTTCTTTAACAGGTAGGTACTGTAGTGACCCGGAAAATTTCGACTAATTTTGAACCAAACTCTCGATACGATTTAATATCTTTGACACGATAAGCAAAGTCTGTTAGGTTGTGTCTCAAAAATTTTGAACTTTTCATATATTTATTTGACCTTCGACTGCTCTCGACGATTCACGAATAATTAATTGTAAATAGATATGTGTGTATGTATATATAAATAATAATTCGAAATAAAATTTGATGTATTATATGTTGTTGTTATTAAAAATTAATAAGATAAAAATAGGATATTATAATGATTATTATTTAAAATATATCTATATATATAAATAAAGTATATTAAAAATGATTGTAATACTCGTTAGACGCTTCGATTATTAATTAGAGAAACTTAAATCAAACTTATGTGATTTAAAATAAACGGTAATCCGAAAATGAGTTCTATAAATTTTAGGCTTACTAAAAATGTATTTAGGATCTAGTTATTTAATTTTAACACTTTTTATATTTCACCCATAAATGAGAGGGACAGTTGATGTAATTTTTATTTAATAAATTAAGGATCGAATTTTATACCATAATGACCAAAATAAATAAAACTATTTAATTTAAAATTTTGAGATTTTTCCGAAGACTTTTATCCGTCACTAATTATCAATGGGACACGATATATTATCCATATTAAAATCGTTTTAAGTAACAATCGAGTTAATAATGAAAATGTAAATTTAAATATGCAAGTTAATATGTATCATATGAATTATTTACTTATACTACATCATGATCAATAAATAAATAATAATTGATGAGATAAAATAGATATGTGGTATCTATATGACTTAGTGATCAAAATTAAATAAATACTAAAAATATTGAGATTTTTAAATAGATGTGAAGTTACTAATTGAAAAGGGTCAAGCCCATGTTGTCAAGACGTAAGTTTTTTGGTTTCATATTATCGTGATTTCGTGATTTTCGCAATTGAACGCGTCATTATTATATACTATCTATAGTCATTATATAAATATCCCATCTATTCTATCACCATAATATTATATTGTCAAAGATAAAACTTTAAAATAATCACAATAATAAAGCTAGAAGAAAAGGCCAATGAATCCAGCTATAATCCATAACCAACCTAATCACATCCCCTTTTTATTCCGGACCCATCTATAGTTAATACATGACTTTTTGCTCGGCATATTTGTGTACCTCTAATTCATCTTTTATACTATTTTTTTTATATAAAGTGCATATATAAATATAAGGTATATGTACACCAACAACAAATATAGCCAACAATCTAATGAACTAAGAATCCATTCAATCAAAGAAATCAGAGAGAGTCCAGGAGACGACGAGATGCCTACGAGAACACTTAACCCTTACACGTTGGCCTTCGGTTCCATGCGAGTTCGTTTTGAAGGTTGTACGTTTGAGAAACAAAATGATCAGTCATGAAGTTAATATTAATTATTTTGTTTTAAACCTCTAACACCTCCGGCCACCAACTCCGACGAACCACCATCTTAAACCCATGAAGAACCACCATTAACGCCACCCTTTACAACCACCATGGTGTCACCATCTCTTTTCTTTGTTTCTGTTTCTTGTGCGCCAACATCACTACCTTCTTTATATTTTTTTTCCAATCGATCACAACCATGAACAAACCATTACCTTATTATTTTCTTCTTCCATTGTGAGCTATCATGTTCATCCTCACCACCGAGAACCCAGAACCCACAATTACGTTACACCACCTTCAACAACAAAAAAAAGTTTCGGTTAGGTGTCACGTAAGCTGTGACGTAGTAGGTCACCTCCAAGTATTCATGGATTGACTCGGTCGACTTCAAGTCTAAGGGTTAACCGGCTTCCTATTCAACTAGGGTAAGTCTACTTTTTGAAACATTTAAATTTCGTATCTTGAATAAAAGAGACTAGCTAGCCTAATAAAGTTATCGAGCAAAATACATTAATGAATAATTATAATGCAAATTGTAGAATATATTAATCATCAAATTAAATGTAGATCTTAATACCAAAAGGTATACATCTTAAATGTACGTAAAAAAAATTCATCATGTTTAGGTTTGAGTTTTGTCATACTATCATCGACTAATTTTAAACTTAAGAATGTTTCAAACGAGAGCGTTTAGAGACTAGATTTGTCATTGAGATAAATAAAAGTGTTGTATGATAATGATCATTTAAAACTTAACATGTACGAATATAATGAAGGAAATGAAACCATGATTTTATGTAAATAATAAAAATGAAGGAGACGATGAATAGTTCTGGGTTTAGTTTTTGAAGAAGATGGAAACTGAAAATATGTTAAAAGAATTTAAAATCCTAAATGAATCAGAAAGTAAGCAATGGTTCAATGGTTAGGGTGTTATCAGGTTAATAAGAGGTCCTGAGTTCGAATCTAGGCCACTGCAAAAAAATTTTTCTAAATAACAAAAGAAGCTGTTGGGTTTATTAATAAATTGAACTAGTCCATCTAGAGCGGGCTTCTTGATCAAGTGGGTTAATTAAAATGGTGATGGATCGAATTAGTATTGGGCCAATTAGATTTGAAGATGGACTTGATATTTAGGCCTGTTATAAATAGAATTGGATTAGGGATAAATAGATTTAAGGAAGTAATTAAATCAGAAAATCGAAATAGCTTACATGGTTAGGGGTGATTGTGGTTAAACGAGAGGTCGTGGGTTCGAACCCCGGTTGTGACATAATTTTTTTAGAAATAGAAGAAGAAAGGGAAAACAGGAAGAAAAGGGGGTTATATAAATATAAGAATCATATTAATTAGAAAATAAAACAGACAGAGCTTTGGTTAAGGATGTTATCGGGTTAGCGGGATGTCGCGGGTTTAAGCCTGGACTTGGGTATTTTTTTTTTTGGACTACTTCTTTGAGGTAGTTTACTTATTATTATTATTATTATTATTATTATTATTATTATTATTATTATTATTATTATTATTATTATTATTATTATTATTATTATTATTATTATTATTATTATTATTATTATTATTATTATTATTATCATCATCATCATCATCATCATCATCATTTTTATGTAAGTAGTATTATTATTGAAACTAATTAATTTTTTTTATATATAAATTATCATTTTTATTATTAGAACTATCATTATTATTATTATTATTAGAATTATCATTATTTTTATCATTATTATTTTTATTATCATTTTTATTATTTCTAACACTAATATTATTATTATTTTTATCATTATTATTATTAGTATTATTAATATATCAAATAAAGATTTTTTATATAAAAATATATTATTTACATAAAACATAACTATATTAATATGTTTGTAATAAATATTAATTATCTATTTAATGTATAAAAAAATATAGTTAATTTAGTTATTAATGAAACGAACAAGTTACTAAAATAACAAATAATAATAATACCTAGATTTGTTCAATTACAATTATATGTGTTAATATATATATATATATATAATTGATATAGGTTCGTGAATCCGAGGTCAACCCTGCATTGTTCAGTTTCGTCGTATGAATATTTTTACTACAAAATATTGTAGAGTGAGTTTCATTTGATCCCTTTTTCTCTTTACATTTTTGGGACTGAGAATACATGCGCTGTTTTTTACAACTGCTTTATTAAATGCTTTTGAAATATATTTTGAACTGCGAATACATGAAATGCTTTTATAAATGTTTGACGAGATAGACACAAGCAAAACATTCCTCGAATGAATTATTATGTAGACAGAAGTTCTGCGGATTATTATTGAATTATGTGGACATGATAATTGCCACCATTGAATTATGTGGACATGATAATTGCCACCATTGAATTATGTGGACATGATAATTGCCACCAGTTGATGTGAATGTTATATATCGAGAGAATGATTTTATACACAGGTTATGTGTATGTTATTTTTGTGCACAAGATATGTGTACGGTTACTATGATTTAGGAAAATGGTTTCATACACGAGAAAGATGTACTGTATTTAAAAGATATAGCATGTACATTACAGGTGGGTATAGGATTCGGGCCCATTTGTACCATGCAGCATTTAAATCTTGTGGTCTATCAAAATGATGAATTTTATTTTTTATGATAAACTTATGAACTCACCAACCTTTTGGTTGACACTTGAAAGCATGTTTATTCTCAGGTATGAAAGAAATCTTTCGCTGTGCATTTGCTCATATTAGAGATATTAATTGGAGTCATTCATGACATATTTCAAAAGACGTTGCATTCGAGTCATCGAGTTCATCAAGATTATTATTAAGTCAACTATAGTTGGATGTATTATGAAATGGTATGCATGTCGTCAACTTTCGATGTAAATGAAAGTTTGTCTTTTAAAAACGAATGTAATGTTTGTAAAATGTATCATATAGAGGTCAAGTACCTCGCGATGTAACCAAATGTAATGTATTCGTCCAGATGGATTAGGACGGGTCCCGTTCTTATTGATTAAAAACGTTCCATATTAATTGATTTCGTTGCGAGGTTTTGACCTCTATATGAGACGTTTTTCAAAGACTGCATTCATTTTTAAAACAAACCATAACCTTTATTTCATAGATAAAGGTTTTAAAAAGCTTTACGTAGATTATCAAATAATGATAATCTAAAATATCCTGTTTACACACGACCATTACATAATGGTTTACAATACAAATATGTTACAACAAAATAAGTTTCTTGAATGCAGTTTTTACACAATATCATACAAGCATGGACTCCAAATCTCGTCCTTATTTAAGTATGCGACAGCGGAAGCTCTTAATAATCACCTGAGAATAAACATGCTTAAAACGTCAACAAAAATGTTGGTGAGTTATAGGTTTAACCTATATATATCAAATCATAATAATAGACCACAAGAGTTCATATTTCAATACACATCCCATACATAGAGATAAAAATCATTCATATGGTGAACACCTGGTAACCGACATTAACAAGATGCATATATAAGAATATCCCCATCATTCCGGGACACCCTTCGGATATGATATAAATTTCGAAGTACTAAAGCATCCGGTACTTTGGATGGGGTTTGTTAGGCCCAATAGATCTATCTTTAGGATTCGCGTCAATTAGGGTGTCTGTTCCCTAATTCTTAGATTACCAGACTTAATAAAAAGGGGCATATTCGATTTTGATAATTCAACCATAGAATGTAGTTTCACGTACTTGTGTCTATTTTGTAAACCATTTATAAAACCTGCATGTATTCTCATCCCAAAAATATTAGATTTTAAAAGTGGGACTATAACTCACTTTAACAGATTTTTACTTCGTCGGGAAGTAAGACTTGGCCACTGGTTAATTCACGAACCTATAACAATATATACATATATATCAAAGTATGTTCAAAATATATTTACAACACTTTTAATATATTTTGATTTTTTAAGTTTATTAAGTCAGCTGTCCTCGTTAGTAACCTACAACTAGTTGTCCACAGTTAGATGTGCAGAAATAAATCGATAAATATTATCTTGAATCAATCCACGACCCAGTGTATACGTATCTCAGTATTGATCACAACTCAAACTATATATATTTTGGAATCAACCTCAACCCTGTATAGCTAACTCCAACATTCACATATAGAGTGTCTATGGTTGTTCCGAAATATATATAGATGTGTCGACATGATAGGTCGAAACATTGTATACGTGTCTATGGTATCTCAAGATTACATAATATACAATACAAGTTGATTAAGTTATGGTTGGAATAGATTTGTTACCAATTTTCACGTAGCTAAAATGAGAAAAATTATCCAATCTTGTTTTACCCATAACTTCTTCATTTTAAATCCGTTTTGAGTGAATCAAATTGCTATGGTTTCATATTGAACTCTATTTTATGAATCTAAACAGAAAAGTATAGGTTTATAGTCGGAAAAATAAGTTACAAGTTATTTTTGTAAAGGTAGTCATTTCAGTCGAAAGAACGACGTCTAGATGACCATTTTAGAAAACATACTTCCACTTTGAGTTTAATCATAATTTTTGGATATAGTTTCATGTTCATAATAAAAATCATTTTCTCAGAATAACAACTTTAAAATCAAAGTTTATCATAGTTTTTAATTAACTAACCCAAAACAGCCCGCGGTGTTACTACGACGGCGTAAATCCGGTTTTACGGTGTTTTTCGTGTTTCCAGGTTTTAAATCATTAAGTTAGCATATCATATAGATATAGAACATGTGTTTAGTTGATTTTAAAAGTCAAGTTAGAAGGATTAACTTTTGTTTGCGAACAAGTTTAGAATTAACTAAACTATGTTCTAGTGAATACAAGTTTAAACCTTCGAATAAGATAGCTTTATATGTATAAATTGAATGATGTTATGAACATCATTACTGCCTTAAGTTCCTTGGATAAACCTACTGGAAAAGAGAAAAATGGATCTAGCTTCAATGGATCCTTGGATGGCTCGAAGTTCTTGAAGCAGAATCATGACACGAAAACAAGTTCAAGTAAGATCATCACTTGAAATAAGATTGTTATAGTTATAGAAATTGAACCAAAGTTTGAATATGATTATTACCTTGTATTAGAATGATAACCTACTGTAAGAAACAAAGATTTCTTGAGGTTGGATGATCACCTTACAAGATTGGAAGTGAGCTAGCAAACTTGAAAGTATTCTTGATTTTATGAAACTATAACTTTTGGAATTTATGAAGAACACTTAGAACTTGAAGATAGAACTTGAGAGAGATCAATTAGATGAAGAAAATTGAAGAATGAAAGTGTTTGTAGGTGTTTTTGGTCGTTGGTGTATGGATTAGATATAAAGGATATGTAATTTTGTTTTCATGTAAATAAGTCATGAATGATTACTCATATTTTTGTAATTTTATGAGATATTTCATGCTAGTTGCCAAATGATGGTTCCCACATGTGTTAGGTGACTCACATGGGCTGCTAAGAGCTGATCATTGGAGTGTATATACCAATAGTACATACATCTAAAAGCTGTGTATTGTACGAGTACGAATACGGGTGCATACGAGTAGAATTGTTGATGAAACTGAACGAGGATGTAATTGTAAGCATTTTTGTTAAGTAGAAGTATTTTGATAAGTGTATTGAAGTCTTTCAAAAGTGTATAAATACATATTAAAACACTACATGTATATACATTTTAACTGAGTCGTTAAGTCATCGTTAGTCGTTACATGTAAGTGTTGTTTTGAAACCTTTAGGTTAACGATCTTGTTAAATGTTGTTAACCCAATGTTTATAATATCAAATGAGATTTTAAATTATTATATTATCATGATATTATCATGTATGAATATCTCTTAATATGATATATATACATTAAATGTCTTTACAACGATAATCGTTACATATATGTCTCGTTTAAAAATCATTAAGTTAGTAGTCTTGTTTTTACATATGTAGTTCATTGTTAATATACTTAATGATATGTTTACTTATCATAGTATCATGTTAACTATATATATATCCATATATATGTCATCATATAGTTTTTACAAGTTTTAACGTTCGTGAATCACCGGTCAACTTGGGTGGTCAATTGTCTATATGAAACATATTTCAATTAATCAAGTCTTAACAAGTTTGATTGCTTAACATGTTGGAAACATTTAATCATGTAAATATCAATCTCAATTAATATATATAAACATGGAAAAGTTCGGGTCACTACAGTACCTACCCGTTAAATAAATTTCGTCCCGAAATTTTAAGCTGTTGAAGGTGTTGACGAATCTTCTGGAAATAGATGCGGGTATTTCTTCTTCATCTGATCTTCACGCTCCCAGGTGAACTCGGGTCCTCTACGAGCATTCCATCGAACCTTAACAATTGGTATCTTGTTTTGCTTAAGTCTTTTAACCTCACGATCCATTATTTCGACGGGTTCTTCGATGAATTGAAGTTTTTCGTTGATTTGGATTTCATCTAACGGAATAGTGAGATCTTCTTTAGCAAAACATTTCTTTAAATTCGAGACGTGGAAAGTGTTATGTACAGCCGCGAGTTGTTGAGGTAACTCTAGTCGGTAAGCTACTGGTCCGACACGATCAATAATCTTGAATGGTCCAATATACCTTGGATTTAATTTCCCTCGTTTACCAAATCGAACAACGCCTTTCCAAGGTGCAACTTTAAGCATGACCATCTCTCCAATTTTAAATTCTATATCTTTTCTTTTAATGTCAGCGTAGCTCTTTTGTCGACTCTGGGCGGTTTTCAACCGTTGTTGAATTTGGATGATCTTCTCGGTAGTTTCTTGTATAATCTCTGGACCCGTAATCTGTCTATCCCCCACTTCACTCCAACAAATCGGAGACCTGCACTTTCTACCATAAAGTGCTTCAAACGGCGCCATCTCAATGCTTGAATGGTAGCTGTTGTTGTAGGAAAATTCTGCTAACGGTAGATGTCGATCCCAACTGTTTCCGAAATCAATAACACATGCTCGTAGCATGTCTTCAAGCGTTTGTATCGTCCTTTCGCTCTGCCCATCAGTTTGTGGATGATAGGCAGTACTCATGTCTAGACGAGTTCCTAATGCTTGCTGTAATGTCTGCCAGAATCTTGAAATAAATCTGCCATCCCTATCAAGAATAACTATAATTAATATAATACCATTATAATATATTAATAATTATTAACAATTTATAAACATTAATAATCTACATCCTATAATCTATTTCTTATCAAAAATCCTTCATCTGATCGTACGAAATGAATCCCTCAAACAGTTCAAGTCCCTCAGATTTCGATAGTTATTTCGGTAGTTATTCCGACAGCTATTCCGACATGGATATTCACCTAAGCTCCGAAAGCAGTGTAAACGAAATAGATCAACCAACTAGGCATCTTCAATTCATTGGATGAGTTCTTAGACTATTTAATCAATGGAGACGAGAAAAAGGCGATCCCTTCCACCCACCACACTGCCCTCTTGACGAAGAACCTGAAGCACTTACCGGCGAACCTGTTCGTAATACCATTTTCTCTCTCATTTCCAAAAAATCTTGTCACGATTATATACTATCTCAAATTCTAAATCTTATTCATCCGCTCGTTCCGACCGACAATCATCCCGGTGTAATAGAAGAAGTCAACGAACTTCGCGCTCGAGTAGTCAATTTGGAGAATATGGTGCAAAACTTACCAGCTTCAGCAACATCAAAAGTACCATCACCACCAACAGCAACAGTACCACCATCAGCAGCCCCAGAAGCATAACCAGTACCAACAACAACAACAACATCATCACACGTCTCAACCTCGCAATCTATACCTTAAGCATAATCATCGTTCTACGAATTGTTCTATATAAACTATCTTCATCTTTTGTGGTGATTATGTAATCTCTAATGTTTTAGAGATTATGTACTCTAGCTCTAGCCGTAAATCTGATGAGTTTAATATCACATTGACTCATTAAATCCATGATTATGTCTGAAGAAAATATATATGTATATATATTTTCATAAGGATTGTAATTAAAATTTTTATTGTACAAACTGTTAATGGTGAAAGTATTTTAACGGGTAGGTAATACCCGAGGAATATTTAGATTTCGCATTAATAAGTTACACTGTACATTCTTTCAAATCTAATTCAACAGTCATTTACTATCCTATTTACAACCACCGATATACGTATCCGTTCACCGCAGAATAACCCTTTCCATTCAATTTCATATTTGAATTTTGATCTATCAGAATCCAACAAGTGGCATAATGAAGAAAACATTGGGACAAAAATAAAATTTGTTAGAAACAAACAAATTAACTATGAGGAATTTTGTTAAGAATCCACGCTAACTGTTCCTAACTAATTGTTCCTAGCTAACTGATTACATTTTATTTATCGCAATTTAATTATCGCAATTTATATTCTCGCAATTTTATTTATCGTCATTTAATTTTTGTTATTTACTTTACGCACTTTATTTATCGTCATTTAATTTCTGTATTTATTTTACGTACTTTAAATATCGGGACACGTATATAAGGTTTTGACATATCATATCGACGCATATATATATATATATATATATATATATATATATATATATATATATATATATATATATTATTTGGAATAACCATAGACACTCTATATGCAGTAATGATCGAGTTCGCTATACAGGGTTGAGGTTGATTCTCAAATAATATATATACTTTGAGTTGTGATCGAGTCTGAGACATGTACACGGGTCACGATACGTATTAATTAATTCGAATATTATATATTAAGCTATATATGAAATATTTGACTGTAAACTGTGGACTATCGACTGTGGACTAATAACATTGGACAATTAAAATGAATTAAAATATTGATTATAATATATGAAACTAAA
This sequence comes from Rutidosis leptorrhynchoides, assembly GCF_046630445.1. Classification (NCBI taxonomy): domain Eukaryota; kingdom Viridiplantae; phylum Streptophyta; class Magnoliopsida; order Asterales; family Asteraceae; genus Rutidosis; species Rutidosis leptorrhynchoides. The sequence goes on along the minus strand of NC_092336.1, from coordinate 554,965,129 downwards.
CAATTCTTCAAGTTTGCCACTTGATTTCATCTCAAATCTCATTTGTATCTTGACGATTACAATCTACGTTCAAAAATCTTTCATGATTCTTGAAAACACCTCAATCGAAAGGATGAACCAACTGCACTTTATCCACGGAAGAAAAGATTTATGCATATAGTTATGCACCTGAAAAATACTCGGAACCTGAGTAAACGTTTAACACGCATCTGTGCTAGCTCCTTCGGCATTGCTATTACCGAAAATAACCATGAAATTTCTTTTCAAAGTAGCCAATTATGTCACAGCTTCAGCAAACCAATTTCAACTTTTCATTTGAATAAACCTTATTATAACTTTGATATATAAGTTTACCTTTCGTCATCGTTACCAGGGAACTGTTTATATTCCACCACATTAGAAGTAAACTTGCTAGCAACTCCATTGATCTTTGACTTTCTGAAAAATCTTTATACTCATTGAAACTCTATCATATACTCATTCACGTCTTATAACGAGAATTGCCATTCTAATTACCGAGAATTTGAAAATCAGTATTTTGAAATCTCATATCATATCTACATCAACAGTTATATGTATGACATTTATCTCTTAGAATTATGATCTTTCATTCTGAAATTCTGAAAAGCACTCAGTCACAAATCAATACTCTGAATATTGAAAAAGCTGAATGAAGCAGCAGAAACTGTAGACAATCGTAAATGACCTTAATCGTCGGAAGTTTAATGATAAAGAATAGTATGTTGGAAAAGCTCAGAAAAATTGAAACTGGAATACGGATTGAGCTAACCACGAAGGAGACCAAGGCAAATACAAGGACCACACTCTGTATTTAAAGAATCTGATGATTCTGTTTCTGATGAAATCTTTAGCGAATACCTTGCTTCCGAATCTAAACCCTTACGGATAAATTTTCTTCACCATCCTTCGATATTAGAAATTTCAAGGTATCATCGTATCTTTCATTATAAATATTCTCCATATTTCTGAAGATATTTTCATAACTGTTCTTATCTGAAATCATTAATCTCATCGTGCTATCAGTGTTACATCATATAGAAACTGTTAGTTTCTATATTCTGTAAACTTTCAAGCTTAAATATGAATGTTATTGAAGTAATATTGGGAACTGATGCATGAGTTAGTATAAAATAATGACACTTGATCAACGTGATTATATTACAGTAAGTCATGCTGAGTTTCTAAATGGAATGTGATGATTCACAGATCATAACGTCATCATATGCCATGTTACACGACTCTTACGTTATGTCTAATCTATAAACATATCAAGAACATATTTTTCTTGATAGTCCTATCTTTCTTTGAATTCTGGTAATTTGACAAGTCAAATTGTGCTATTACCGTTTCTTTCTTAGAACATTAACAACGTTCATTCTGAAACTTGTATCTGCGAATCCTGGACCATTATAAGAGATGCCCAATCGCAAGAAGAAGAAACGTAGGGACAAAGCTCCGAAATAGAAATTGGAGTATAAATCATAGCAAATAGGGAGGAGTATTAACTGGGGATGACAATGACTATAGAAAAAGAAGCAAGGACTTCGAAGTATAAGGGAAGATATAAGACCCGATAACAACATATAAATTACAAATCGTGGATATTAATACGAATAACAATATAAAGACACGGTATAATTAAGAATAGTATCACCCCAAGGCGATGGTAGAAGTAAACAGATTTTTCTGGTGGAAGAGCGAAAAGAAGGATGACAGAAATGATAATTCCTTGAAGGCTTTAGAGGTTACATAAGTATTTCTTCAATAATATTGAAATTATGAATCAATACTTCGTTATTTGTTGAGATGTGATGTTGGTTTTCGTTAAATTCTTGTGAACTTCGCAAAGTACGAATGATGTTATCTGAAAAGTTTCGGTTACATCAATGATGAAGTGTAAAATCAAATATATACTTGATTTATTAGGAATTGGAACTTGTTGAATTGAGACGGAGATTGTAGTTAACGATGGTTAAGTTGCGGGCGAGGGACATACATTATTGCAATATATTAAAATCATATAGATTAAATGTAATTATTAAGACTATTTATTAATATTTTTGGATGTTATATAGTAATTTGAATTTAAATAGATATACTTATCATATTAATATTAACTATTGTATTATAATGATATTAACTTAATGTATTCTCATCCCAAAAATATTAGATTTTAAAAGTGGGACTATAACTCACTTTCAGAGATTTTTACTTCGCCGGGAAGTAAGACTTGGCTACTGGTTGATTCACGAACCTATAACAATATATACATATATATCAAAGTATGTTCAAAATATATTTACAACACTTTTAATATATTTTGATGTTTTAAGTTTATTAAGTCAGCTGTCCTCGTTAGTAACCTACAACTAGTTGTCCACAGTTAGATGTACAGAAAAATAAATCGATAAATATTATCTTGAATCAATCCACGACCCAGTGTATACGTATCTCAGTATTGATCACAACTCAAACTATATATATTTTGGAATCAACCTCAACCCTGTATAGCTAACTCCAACATTCACATATAGAGTGTCTATGGTTGTTCCGAAATATATATAGATGTGTCGACATGATAGGTCGAAACATTGTATACGTGTCTATGGTATCTCAAGATTACATAATATACAATACAAGTTGATTAAGTTATGGTTGGAATAGATTTGTTACCAATTTTCACGTAGCTAAAATGAGAAAAATTATCCAATCTTGTTTTACCCATAACTTCTTCATTTTAAATCCGTTTTGAGTGAATCAAATTGCTATGGTTTCATATTGAACTCTATTTTATGAATCTAAACAGAAAAAGTATAGGTTTATAGTCGAAAAAATAAGTTACAAGTCGTTTTTGTAAAGGTAGTCATTTCAGTCGAAAGAACGACGTCTAGATGACCATTTTAGAAAACATACTTTCACTTTGAGTTTAACCATAATTTTTGGATATAGTTTCATGTTCATAATAAAAATCATTTTCTCAGAATAACAACTTTTAAATCAAAGTTTATCATAGTTTTTAATTAACTAACCCAAAACAGCCCGCGGTGTTACTACGACGGCGTAAATCCGGTTTTACGGTGTTTTCGTGTTTCCAGGTTTTAAATCATTAAGTTAGCATATCATATAGATATAGAACATGTGTTTAGTTGATTTTAAAAGTCAAGTTAGAAGGATTAACTTTTGTTTGCGAACAAGTTTAGAATTAACTAAACTATGTTCTAGTGATTACAAGTTTAAACCTTCGAATAAGATAGCTTTATATGTATGAATCGAATGATGTTATGAACATCATTACTACCTTAATTTCCTTGGATAAACCTACTGGAAAAGAGAAAAATGGATCTAGCTTCAATGGATCCTTGGATGGCTCGAAGTTCTTGAAGCAGAATCATGACACGAAAACAAGTTCAAGTAAGATCATCACTTGAAATAAGATTGTTATAGTTATAGAAATTGAACCAAAGTTTGAATATGATTATTACCTTGTATTAGAATGATAACCTACTGTAAGAAACAAAGATTTCTTGAGGTTGGATGATCACCTTACAAGATTGGAAGTGAGCTAGCAAACTTGAAAGTATTCTTGATTTTATGAAACTAGAACTTTTGGAATTTATGAAGAACACTTAGAACTTGAAGATAGAACTTGAGAGAGATCAATTAATTTATATTAAACTTAATATATTATATGTTTCAGTAATCTTATGATAATGTCATGCTTAAAGTTGCACCTTGGAAAGGCGTTGTTCGATTTGGTAAACGAGGGAAATTAAATCCAAGGTATATTGGACCATTCAAGATTATTGATCGTATCGGACCAGTAGCTTACCGACTAGAGTTACCTCAACAACTCGCGGCTGTACATAACACTTTCCACGTCTCGAATTTAAAGAAATGTTTTTCTAAAGAAGATCTCACTATTCCGTTAGATGAAATCCAAATCAACGAAAAACTTCAATTCATCGAAGAACCCGTCGAAATAATGGATCGTGAGGTTAAAAGACTTAAGCAAAACAAGATACCAATTGTTAAAGTTCGATGGAATGCTCGTAGAGGACCTGAGTTCACCTGGGAGCGTGAAGATCAGATGAAGAAGAAATACCCGCATCTATTTCCAGAAGATTCGTCAACACCTTCAACAGCTTAAAATTTCGGGGCGAAATTTATTTAACGGGTAGGTACTGTAGTGACCCGAACTTTTCCATGTTTATATATATTAACTGAGATTGATGTTTACATGATTAAATGTTTCCAACATGTTAAGCAATCAAACTTGTTAAGACTTGATTAATTGAAATAGGTTTCATATAGACAATTGACCACCCAAGTTCACCGGTGATTCACGAACGTTAAAACTTGTAAAAACTATATGATGACATATATATGGTTATATATATAGTTAACATTATATTATGATAAGTAAACATATCATTAAGTATATTAACAATGAACTACATATGTAAAAACAAGACTACTAACTTAATGATTTTGAAGCGAGACATATATGTAACGATTATCGTTGTAACGACATTTAATGTATATATATCATATTAAGAGATATTCGTACATCATAATATCATGATAATATAATAATTTAAAATCTCTTTTGATATTATAAACATTGGGTTAACAACATTTAACAAGATCGTTAACCTAAAGGTTTCAAAACAACATTTACATGTAACGACTAACGATGACTTAACGACTCAGTTAAAATGTATATACATGTAGTGTTTTAATATGTATTTATACACTTTTGAAAGACTTCAATACACTTATCAAAATACTTCTACTTAACAAAAATGCTTACAATTACATCCTCGTTCAGTTTCATCAACAATTCTACTCGTATGCACCCGTATTCGTACTCGTACAATACACAGCTTTTAGATGTATGTACTATTGGTATATACACTCCAATGATCAGCTCTTAGCAGCCCATGTGAGTCACCTAACACATGTGGGAACCATCATTTGGCAACTAGCATGAAATATCTCATAAGATTACAAAAATATGAGTAATCATTCATGACTTATTTACATGAAAACAAAATTACATATCCTTTATATCTAATCCATACACCAACGACCAAAAACACCTACAAACACTTTCATTCTTCAATTTTCTTCATCTAATTGAACTCTCTCAAGTTCTATCTTCAAGTTCTAAGTGTTCTTCATAAATTCCAAAAGTTCTAGTTTCATAAAATCAAGAATACTTTCAAGTTTGCTAGCTCACTTCCAATCTTGTAAGGTGATCATCCAACCTCAAGAAATCTTTGTTTCTTACAGTAGGTTATCATTCTAATACAAGGTAATAATCATATTCAAACTTTGGTTCAATTTCTATAACTATAACAATCTTATTTCAAGTGATGATCTTACTTGAACTTGTTTTCGTGTCATGATTTTGCTTCAAGAACTTTGAGCCATCCAAGGATCCATTGAAGCTAGATCCATTTTTATCTTTTCCAGTAGGTTCATCCAAGGAACTTAAGGTAGTAATGATGTTCATAACATCATTCAATTCATACATATAAAGCTATCTTATTCGAAGGTTTAAACTTGTAATCACTAGAACATAGTTTAGTTAATTCTAAACTTGTTCGCAAACAAAAGTTAATCCTTCTAACTTGACTTTTAAAATCAACTAAACACATGTTCTATATCTATATGATATGCTAACTTAATGATTTAAAACCTGAACACCAACAATTAACTATTAATATTTAAATTATAAAACATATTTAAATAATATTATTATATATATGCAAATATTAAATATTATATAATATTTAAAATCTAATATTCTTTTAAATAATATATCATTAAGTTAATAATAATATTATTTAAATATATTTATTAAATAATACTGGTATTAAATTGTATATATCATATAATAACATATTTTAATCTTAGTAATTTTTAATAATTCTTATAACACCAATACAACAACAGCAATTACAACAATAATCGCAACAATTATCCCAACAATCGCAACATCAATCGCAACTACAACAAACGGCCCAACAACAACAACAACAACAACAACAGCAACTACAACAATCATCCCAACAACAATAATAACCGTAACAACAACAACAATCAGAAGCAGCTATGCCAAAGGTGTGAAAAGAATCACTCGGGGTTCTGCACCAAATTTTGCAACAAGTGTAAAAGAAATGGTCATAGCGCGGCGAAGTGTGAGGTCTACGGACCAGGGGTTAATAGAACGAAAGGAACAAATGGTGTCGGAACGAGTAATGGCGGAGCAAGTAGTGTCGGAGCAAGTTATGCCAATGTAGTTTGTTATAAATGTGGAAAACCAGGCCACATTATTAGAAATTGCCCGAACCAGGAGAACACGAATGGACAAGGCCGTGGAAGAGTTTTCAATATTAATGCGGTAGAGGCACAGGAAGACCCGGAGCTTGTTACGGGTACGTTTCTTATTGACAATAAATCTGCTTACGTTTTATTTGATTCGGGTGCGGATAGAAGCTATATGAGTAGAGATTTTTGTGCTAAATTAAGTTGTCCATTGACGCCTTTGGATAGTAAATTTTTACTCGAATTAGCAAATGGTAAATTAATTTCAGCAGATAATATATGTCGGAATCGAGAAATTAAACTGGTTAGCGAAACATTTAAGATTGATTTAATACCAGTAGAGTTAGGGAGTTTTGATGTGATAATCGGTATGGACTGGTTGAAAGAAGTGAAAGCAGAGATCGTTTGTTACAAAAATGCAATTCGCATTATACGAGAAAAAGGAAAACCCTTAATGGTGTACGGAGAAAAGGGCAACACGAAGCTACATCTTATTAGTAATTTGAAGGCACAAAAACTAATAAGAAAAGGTTGCTATGCTGTTCTAGCACACGTCGAGAAAGTACAAACTGAAGAAAAGAGCATCAATGATGTTCCCATTGCAAAAGAATTTCCCGATGTATTTCCGAAAGAATTACCGGGATTACCCCCACATCGATCCGTTGAATTTCAAATAGATCTTGTACCAGGAGCTGCACCAATAGCTCGTGCTCCTTACAGACTCGCACCCAGCGAGATGAAAGAACTGCAAAGCCAATTACAAGAACTTTTAGAGCGTGGTTTCATTCGACCAAGCACATCACCGTGGGGAGCTCCTGTTTTGTTTGTCAAGAAGAAAGATGGTACATTCAGGTTGTGTATCGACTACCGAGAGTTGAACAAACTTACCATCAAGAACCGCTACCCACTACCGAGAATCGACGACTTATTTGATCAACTACAAGGCTCGTCTGTTTATTCAAAGATTGACTTACGTTCCGGGTATCATCAAATGCGGGTGAAAGAAGATGATATTCCAAAGACTGCTTTCAGAACACGTTACGGTCATTACGAGTTTATGGTCATGCCGTTTGGTTTAACTAATGCACCAGCTGTGTTCATGGACCTTATGAACCGAGTGTGTGGACCATACCTTGACAAGTTTGTCATTGTTTTCATTGATGACATACTTATTTACTCAAAGAATGACCAAGAACACGGTGAACATTTGAGAAAGGTGTTAGAAGTATTGAGAAAGGAAGAATTGTACGCTAAGTTTTCAAAGTGTGCATTTTGGTTGGAAGAAGTTCAATTCCTCGGTCACATAGTGAACAAAGAAGGTATTAAGGTGGATCCGGCAAAGATAGAAACTGTTGAAAAGTGGGAAACCCCGAAAACTCCGAAACACATACGCCAGTTTTTAGGACTAGCTGGTTACTACAGAAGGTTCATCCAAGACTTTTCCAGAATAGCAAAACCCTTGACTGCATTAACGCATAAAGGGAAGAAATTTGAATGGAATGATGAACAAGAGAAAGCGTTTCAGTTATTGAAGAAAAAGCTAACTACGGCACCTATATTGTCATTGCCTGAAGGGAATGATGATTTTGTGATTTATTGTGATGCATCAAAGCAAGGTCTCGGTTGTGTATTAATGCAACGAACGAAGGTGATTGCTTATGCGTCTAGACAATTGAAGATTCACGAACAAAATTATACGACGCATGATTTGGAATTAGGCGCGGTTGTTTTTGCATTAAAGACTTGGAGGCACTACTTATATGGGGTCAAAAGTATTATATATACCGACCACAAAAGTCTTCAACACATATTTAATCAGAAACAACTGAATATGAGGCAGCGTAGGTGGATTGAATTATTGAATGATTACGACTTTGAGATTCGTTACCACCCGGGGAAGGCAAATGTGGTAGCCGATGCCTTGAGCAGGAAGGACAGAGAACCCATTCGAGTAAAATCTATGAATATAATGATTCATAATAACATTACTACTCAAATAAAGGAGGCGCAACAAGGAGTTTTAAAAGAGGGAAATTTAAAGGATGAAATACCCAAAGGATCGGAGAAGCATCTTAATATTCGGGAAGACGGAAGCCGGTATAGGGCTGAAAGGATTTGGGTACCAAAATTTGGAGATATGAGAGAAATGGTACTTAGAGAAGCTCATAAAACCAGATACTCAATACATCCTGGAACGGGGAAGATGTACAAGGATCTCAAGAAACATTTTTGGTGGCCGGGTATGAAAGCCGATGTTGCTAAATACGTAGGAGAATGTTTGACGTGTTCTAAGGTCAAAGCTGAGCATCAGAAACCATCAGGTCTACTTCAACAACCCGAAATCCCGGAATGGAAATGGGAAAACATTACCATGGATTTCATCACTAAATTGCCAAGGACTGCAAGTGGTTTTGATACTATTTGGGTAATAGTTGATCGTCTCACCAAATCCGCACACTTCCTACCAATAAGAGAAGATGACAAGATGGAGAAGTTAGCACGACTGTATTTGAAGGAAGTCATCTCCAGACATGGAATACCAATCTCTATTATCTCTGATAGGGATGGCAGATTTATTTCAAGATTCTGGCAGACATTACAGCAAGCATTAGGAACTCGTCTAGACATGAGTACTGCCTATCATCCACAAACTGATGGGCAGAGCGAAAGGACGATACAAACGCTTGAAGACATGCTACGAGCTTGTGTTATTGATTTCGGAAACAGTTGGGATCGACATCTACCGTTAGCAGAATTTTCCTACAACAACAGCTACCATTCAAGCATTGAGATGGCGCCGTTTGAAGCACTTTATGGTAGAAAGTGCAGGTCTCCGATTTGTTGGAGTGAAGTGGGGGATAGACAGATTACGGGTCCGGAGATTATACAAGAAACTACCGAGAAGATCATCCAAATTCAACAACGGTTGAAAACTGCCCAAAGTCGACAAAAGAGCTACGCTGACATTAAAAGAAAAGATATAGAATTTGAAATTGGAGAGATGGTCATGCTTAAAGTTGCACCTTGGAAAGGCGTTGTTCGATTTGGTAAACGAGGGAAATTAAATCCAAGGTATATTGGACCATTCAAGATTATTGATCGTGTCGGACCAGTAGCTTACCGACTAGAGTTACCTCAACAACTCGCGGCTGTACATAACACTTTCCACGTCTCGAATTTAAAGAAATGTTTTGCTAAAGAAGATCTCACTATTCCGTTAGATGAAATCCAAATCAACGAAAAACTTCAATTCATCGAAGAACCCGTCGAAATAATGGATCGTGAGGTTAAAAGACTTAAGCAAAACAAGATACCAATTGTTAAGGTTCGATGGAATGCTCGTAGAGGACCCGAGTTCACCTGGGAGCGTGAAGATCAGATGAAGAAGAAATACCCGCATCTATTTCCAGAAGATTCGTCAACACCTTCAACAGCTTAAAATTTCGGGGCGAAATTTATTTAACGGGTAGGTACTGTAGTGACCCGAACTTTTCCATGTTTATATATATTAACTGAGATTGATGTTTACATGATTAAATGTTTCCAACATGTTAAGCAATCAAACTTGTTAAGACTTGATTAATTGAAATAGGTTTCATATAGACAATTGACCACCCAAGTTGACCGGTGATTCACGAACGTTAAAACTTGTAAAAAACTATATGATGACATATATATGGTTATATATATAGTTAACATGATATTATGATAAGTAAACATATCATTAATTATATTAACAATGAACTACATATGTAAAAACAAGACTACTAACTTAATGATTTTGAAACGAGACATATATGTAACGTTTATCGTTGTAACGACATTTAATGTATATATATCATATTAAGAGATATTCGTACATCATAATATCATAATAATATAATAATTTAAAATCTCTTTTGTTATTATAAACATTGGGTTAACAACATTTAACAAGATCGTTAACCTAAAGGTTTCAAAACAACACTTACATGTAACGACTAACGATGACTTAACGACTCAGTTAAAATGTATATACATGTAGTGTTTTAATATGTATTTATACACTTTTGAAAGACTTCAATACACTTATCAAAATACTTCTACTTAACAAAAATGCTTACAATTACATTCTCGTTCAGTTTCATCAACAATTCTACTCGTATGCACCCGTATTCGTACTCGTACAATACACAGCTTTTAGATGTATGTACTATTGGTATATACACTCCAATGATCAGCTCTTAGCAGCCCATGTGAGTCACCTAACACATGTGGGAACCATCATTTGGCAACTAGCATGAAATATCTCATAAGATTACAAAAATATGAGTAATCATTCATGACTTATTTACATGAAAACAAAATTACATATCCTTTATATCTAATCCATACACCAACGACCAAAAACACCTACAAACACTTTCATTCTTCAATTTTCTTCATCTAATTGAACTCTCTCAAGTTCTATCTTCAAGTTCTAAGTGTTCTTCATAAATTCCAAAAGTTCTAGTTTCATAAAATCAAGAATACTTTCAAGTTTGCTAGCTCACTTCCAATCTTGTAAGGTGATCATCCAACCTCAAGAAATCTTTGTTTCTTACAGTAGGTTATCATTCTAATACAAGGTAATAATCATATTCAAACTTTGGTTCAATTTCTATAACTATAACAATCTTATTTCAAGTGATGATCTTACTTGAACTTGTTTTCGTGTCATGATTTTGCTTCAAGAACTTTGAGCCATCCAAGGATCCATTAAAGCTAGATCCATTTTTATCTTTTCCAGTAGGTTCATCCAAGGAACTTAAGGTAGTAATGATGTTCATAACATCATTCAATTCATACATATAAAGCTATCTTATTCGAAGGTTTAAACTTGTAATCACTAGAACATAGTTTAGTTAATTCTAAACTTGTTCGCAAACAAAAGTTAATCCTTCTAACTTGACTTTTAAAATCAACTAAACACATTTTGGAATCAACCTCAACCCTGTATAGCTAACTCCAACATTCACATATAGAGTGTCTATGGTTGTTCCGAAATATATATAGATGTGTCGACATGATAGGTCGAAACATTGTATACGTGTCTATGGTATCTCAAGATTACATAATATATAATACAAGTTGATTAAGTTATGGTTGGAATAGATTTGTTACCAATTTTCACGTAGCTAAAATGAGAAAAATTATCCAATCTTGTTTTACCCATAACTTCTTCATTTTAAATCCGTTTTGAGTGAATCAAATTGCTATGGTTTCATATTGAACTCTATTTTATGAATCTAAACAAAAAAAGTATAGGTTTCTAGTCGGAAAAATAAGTTACAAGTCGTTTTTGTAAAGGTAGTCATTTCAGTCGAAAGAACGACGTCTAGATGACCATTTTAGAAAACATACTTCCACTTTGAGTTTAACCATAATTTTTGGATATAGTTTCATGTTCATAATAAAAATCATTTTCTCAGAATAACAACTTTTAAATCAAAGTTTATCATAGTTTTTAATTAACTAACCCAAAACAGCCCGCGGTGTTACTAAGACGGCGTAAATCCGGTTTTACGGTGTTTTTCGTGTTTCCAGGTTTTAAATCATTAAGTTAGCATATCATATAGATATAGAACATGTGTTTAGTTGATTTTAAAAGTCAAGTTAGAAGGATTAACTTTTGTTTGCGAAATAGTTTAGAATTAACTAAACTATGTTCTAGTGATTACAAGTTTAAACCTTCGAATAAGATAGCTTTATATGTATGAATCGAATGATGTTATGAACATCATTACTACCTTAAGTTCCTTGGATGAACCTACTGGAAAAGAGAAAAATGGATCTAGCTTCAATGGATCCTTGGATGGCTCAAAGTTCTTGAAGCAAAATCATGACACGAAAACAAGTTCAAGTAAGATCATCACTTGAAATAAGATTGTTATAGTTATAGAAATTGAACCAAAGTTAATAATATTATCATGTGTATATTAATATTATCCCAGAACCGAGGTCAATAAGCTCAAGACAGAACTTAGAGGGTTACGAACCCAAGGATTTGATATTACCACGTACGAAAGACGATTCACAGAATTGTGCCTATTGTGTCCGGGAGCATTCGAAGATGAGGAAGAGAAGATCGACGCGTTTGTGAAAGGATTACCGGAAAGAATCCAAGAAGATATAAGTTCACACGAGCCCGCCTCCATACAACAGGCATGTAGAATGGCTCACAAACTAGTGAACCAGATTGAAGAAAGAATTAAAGAACAGACTACTGAAGAGGCCAATGTGAAGCAAGTCAAAAGAAAGTGGGAGGAAAACGGTGATAAGAATCACCAATACAACAACAACAGCAATTACAACAATAATCGCAACAATTATCCCAACAATCGCAACATCAATCGCAACTACAACAAACGGCCCAACAACAACAACAACAACAACAACAACAGCAACTACAACAATCATCCCAACAACAATAATAACCGCAACAACAACAACAATCAGAAGCAACTATGCCAAAGGTGTGAAAAGAATCACTCAGGGTTCTGCACCAAATTTTGCAACAAGTGTAAAAGAAATGGTCATAGCGCGGCGAAGTGTGAGGTCTACGGACCAGGGGTTAATAGAACGAAAGGAACAAATGGTGTCGGAACGAGTAATGGCGGAGCAAGTAGTGTCGGAGCAAGTTATGCCAATGTAGTTTGTTATAAATGTGAAAAACCAGGCCACATTATTAGAAATTGCCCGAACCAGGAGAACACGAATGGACAAGGCCGTGGAAGAGTTTTCAATATTAATGCGGTAGAGGCACAGGAAGACCCGGAGCTTGTTACGGGTACGTTTCTTATTGACAATAAATCTGCTTACGTTTTATTTGATTCGGGTGCGGATAGAAGCTATATGAGTAGAGATTTTTGTGCTAAATTAAGTTGTCCATTGACGCCTTTGGATAGTAAATTTTTACTCGAATTAGCAAATGGTAAATTAATTTCAGCAGATAATATATGTCGGAATCGAGAAATTAAACTGGTTAGCGAAACATTTAAGATTGATTTGATACCAGTAGAGTTAGGGAGTTTTGATGTGATAATCGGTATGGACTGGTTGAAAGAAGTGAAAGCGGAGATCGTTTGTTACAAAAATGCAATTCGCATTATACGAGAAAAAGGAAAACCCTTAATGGTGTACGGAGAAAAGGGCAACACGAAGCTACATCTTATTAGTAATTTGAAGGCACAAAAACTAATAAGAAAAGGTTGCTATGCTGTTTTAGCACACGTCGAGAAAGTACAAACTGAAGAAAAGAGCATCAATGATGTTCCCATTGCAAAAGAATTTCCCGATGTATTTCCGAAAGAATTACCGGGATTACCCCCACATCGATCCGTTGAATTTCAAATAGATCTTGTGCCAGGAGCTGCACCAATAGCTCGTGCTCCTTACAGACTCGCACCCAGCGAGATGAAAGAACTGCAAAGCCAATTACAAGAACTTTTAGAGCGTGGTTTCATTCGACCAAGCACATCACCGTGGGGAGCTCCTGTTTTGTTTGTCAAGAAGAAAGATGGTACATTCAGGTTGTGTATCGACTACCGAGAGTTGAACAAACTTACCATCAAGAACCGCTACCCACTACCGAGAATCGACGACTTATTTGATCAACTACAAGGCTCGTCTGTTTATTCAAAGATTGACTTACGTTCCGGGTATCATCAAATGCGGGTGAAAGAAGATGATATTCCAAAGACTGCTTTCAGAACACGTTACGGTCATTACGAGTTTATGGTCATGCCGTTTGGTTTAACTAATGCACCAGCTGTGTTCATGGACCTTATGAACCGAGTGTGTGGACCATACCTTGACAAGTTTGTCATTGTTTTCATTGATGACATACTTATTTACTCAAAGAATGACCAAGAACACGGTGAACATTTGAGAAAAGTGTTAGAAGTATTGAGGAAGGAAGAATTGTACGCTAAGTTTTCAAAGTGTGCATTTTGGTTGGAAGAAGTTCAATTCCTCGGTCACATAGTGAACAAAGAAGGTATTAAGGTGGATCCGGCAAAGATAGAAACTGTTGAAAAGTGGGAAACCCCGAAAACTCCGAAACACATACGCCAGTTTTTAGGACTAGCTGGTTACTACAGAAGGTTCATCCAAGACTTTTCCAGAATAGCAAAACCCTTGACTGCATTAACGCATAAAGGGAAGAAATTTGAATGGAATGATGAACAAGAGAAAGCGTTTCAGTTATTGAAGAAAAAGCTAACTACGGCACCTATATTGTCATTGCCTGAAGGGAATGATGATTTTGTGATTTATTGTGACGCATCAAAGCAAGGTCTCGGTTGTGTATTAATGCAACGAACGAAGGTGATTGCTTATGCGTCTAGACAATTGAAGATTCACGAACAAAATTATACGACGCATGATTTGGAATTAGGCGCGGTTGTTTTTGCATTAAAGACTTGGAGGCACTACTTATATGGGGTCAAAAGTATTATATATACCGACCACAAAAGTCTTCAACACATATTTAATCAGAAACAACTGAATATGAGGCAGCGTAGGTGGATTGAATTATTGAATGATTACGATTTTGAGATTCGTTACCACCCGGGGAAGGCAAATGTGGTAGCCGATGCCTTGAGCAGGAAGGACAGAGAACCCATTCGAGTAAAATCTATGAATATAATGATTCATAATAACATTACTACTCAAATAAAGGAGGCGCAACAAGGAGTTTTAAAAGAGGGAAATTTAAAGGATGAAATACCCAAAGGATCGGAGAAGCATCTTAATATTTGGGAAGACGGAACCCGGTATAGGGCTGAAAGGATTTGGGTACCAAAATTTGGAGATATGAGAGAAATGGTACTTAGAGAAGCTCATAAAACCAGATACTCAATACATCCTGGAACGGGGAAGATGTACAAGGATCTCAAGAAACATTTTTGGTGGCCGGGTATGAAAACCGATGTTGCTAAATACGTAGGAGAATGTTTGACGTGTTCTAAGGTCAAAGCTGAGCATCAGAAACCATCAGGTCTACTTCAACAACCCGAAATCCCGGAATGGAAATGGGAAAACATTACCATGGATTTCATCACTAAATTGCCAAGGACTGCAAGTGGTTTTGATACTATTTGGGTAATAGTTGACCGTCTCACCAAATCAGCACACTTTTTGCCAATAAGAGAAGATGACAAGATGGAGAAGTTAGCACGACTGTATTTGAAGGAAGTCATCTCCAGACATGGAATACCAATCTCTATTATCTCTGATAGGGATGGCAGATTTATTTCAAGATTCTGGCAGACATTACAGCAAGCATTAGGAACTCGTCTAGACATGAGTACTGCCTATCATCCACAAACTGATGGGCAGAGCGAAAGGACGATACAAACGCTTGAAGACATGCTACGAGCATGTGTTATTGATTTCGGAAACAGTTGGGATCGACATCTACCGTTAGCAGAATTTTCCTACAACAACAGCTACCATTCAAGCATTGAGATGGCGCCGTTTGAAGCACTTTATGGTAGAAAGTGCAGGTCTCCGATTTGTTGGAGTGAAGTGGGGGATAGACAGATTACGGGTCCAGAGATTATACAAGAAACTACCGAGAAGATCATCCAAATTCAACAACGGTTGAAAACCGCCCAGAGTCGACAAAAGAGCTACGCTGACATTAAAAGAAAAGATATAGAATTTAAAATTGGAGAGATGGTCATGCTTAAAGTTGCACCTTGGAAAGGCGTTGTTCGATTTGGTAAACGAGGGAAATTAAATCCAAGGTATATTGGACCATTCAAGATTATTGATCGTGTCGGACCAGTAGCTTACCGACTAGAGTTACCTCAACAACTCGCGGCTGTACATAACACTTTCCACGTCTCGAATTTAAAGAAATGTTTTGCTAAAGAAGATCTCACTATTCCGTTAGATGAAATCCAAATCAACGAAAAACTTCAATTCATCGAAGAACCCGTCGAAATAATGGATCGTGAGGTTAAAAGACTTAAGCAAAACAAGATACCAATTGTTAAGGTTCGATGGAATGCTCGTAGAGGACCCGAGTTCACCTGGGAGCGTGAAGATCAGATGAAGAAGAAATACCCGCATCTATTTCCAGAAGATTCGTCAACACCTTCAACAGCTTAAAATTTCGGGACGAAATTTATTTAACGGGTAGGTACTGTAGTGACCCGAACTTTTCCATGTTTATATATATTAATTGAGATTGATATTTACATGATTAAATGTTTCCAACATGTTAAGCAATCAAACTTGTTAAGACTTGATTAATTGAAATATGTTTCATATAGACAATTGACCACCCAAGTTGACCGGTGATTCACGAACGTTAAAACTTGTAAAAACTATATGATGACATATATATGGATATATATATAGTTAACATGATACTATGATAAGTAAACATATCATTAAGTATATTAACAATGAACTACATATGTAAAAACAAGACTACTAACTTAATGATTTTTAAACGAGACATATATGTAACGATTATCGTTGTAAAGACATTTAATGTATATATATCATATTAAGAGATATTCATACATGATAATATCATGATAATATAATAATTTAAAATCTCATTTGATATTATAAACATTGGGTTAACAACATTTAACAAGATCGTTAACCTAAAGGTTTCAAAACAACACTTACATGTAACGACTAACGATGACTTAACGACTCAGTTAAAATGTATATACATGTAGTGTTTTAATATGTATTTATACACTTTTGAAAGACTTCAATACACTTATCAAAATACTTCTACTTAACAAAAATGCTTACAATTACATCCTCGTTCAGTTTCATCAACAATTCTACTCGTATGCACCCGTATTCGTACTCGTACAATACACAGCTTTTAGATGTATGTACTATTGGTATATACACTCCAATGATCAGCTCTTAGCAGCCCATGTGAGTCACCTAACACATGTGGGAACCATCATTTGGCAACTAGCATGAAATATCTCATAAAATTACAAAAATATGAGTAATCATTCATGACTTATTTACATGAAAACAAAATTACATATCCTTTATATCTAATCCATACACCAACGACCAAAAACACCTACAAACACTTTCATTCTTCAATTTTCTTCATCTAATTGATCTCTCTCAAGTTCTATCTTCAAGTTCTAAGTGTTCTTCATAAATTCCAAAAGTTATAGTTTCATAAAATCAAGAATACTTTCAAGTTTGCTAGCTCACTTCCAATCTTGTAAGGTGATCATCCAACCTCAAGAAATCTTTGTTTCTTACAGTAGGTTATCATTCTAATACAAGGTAATAATCATATTCAAACTTTGGTTCAATTTCTATAACTATAACAATCTTATTTCAAGTGATGATCTTACTTGAACTTGTTTTCGTGTCATGATTCTGCTTCAAGAACTTCGAGCCATCCAAGGATCCATTGAAGCTAGATCCATTTTTCTCTTTTCCAGTAGGTTTATCCAAGGAACTTAAGGCAGTAATGATGTTCATAACATCATTCAATTTATACATATAAAGCTATCTTATTCGAAGGTTTAAACTTGTATTCACTAGAACATAGTTTAGTTAATTCTAAACTTGTTCGCAAACAAAAGTTAATCCTTCTAACTTGACTTTTAAAATCAACTAAACACATGTTCTATATCTATATGATATGCTAACTTAATGATTTAAAACCTGGAAACACGAAAAACACCGTAAAACCGGATTTACGCCGTCGTAGTAACACCGCGGGCTGTTTTGGGTTAGTTAATTAAAAACTATGATAAACTTTGATTTTAAAGTTGTTATTCTGAGAAAATGATTTTTATTATGAACATGAAACTATATCCAAAAATTATGATTAAACTCAAAGTGGAAGTATGTTTTCTAAAATGGTCATCTAGACGTCGTTCTTTCGACTGAAATGACTACCTTTACAAAAATAACTTGTAACTTATTTTTCCGACTATAAACCTATACTTTTCTGTTTAGATTCATAAAATAGAGTTCAATATGAAACCATAGCAATTTGATTCACTCAAAACGGATTTAAAATGAAGAAGTTATGGGTAAAACAAGATTGGATAATTTTTCTCATTTTAGCTACGTGAAAATTGGTAACAAATCTATTCCAACCATAACTTAATCAACTTGTATTGTATATTATGTAATCTTGAGATACCATAGACACGTATACAATGTTTCGACCTATCATGTCGACACATCTATATATATTTCGGAACAACCATAGACACTCTATATGTGAATGTTGGAGTTAGCTATACAGGGTTGAGGTTGATTCCAAAATATATATAGTTTGAGTTGTGATCAATACTGAGATACGTATACACTGGGTCGTGGATTGATTCAAGATAATATTTATCGATTTATTTCTGCACATCTAACTGTGGACAACTAGTTGTAGGTTACTAACGAGGACAGCTGACTTAATAAACTTAAAAAATCAAAATATATTAAAAGTGTTGTAAATATATTTTGAACATACTTTGATATATATGTATATATTGTTATAGGTTCGTGAATTAACCAGTGGCCAAGTCTTACTTCCCGACGAAGTAAAAATCTGTTAAAGTGAGTTATAGTCCCACTTTTAAAATCTAATATTTTTGGGATGAGAATACATGCAGGTTTTATAAATGATTTACAAAATAGACACAAGTACGTGAAACTACATTCTATGGTTGAATTATCGAAATCGAATATGCCCCTTTTTATTAAAGTCTGGTAATCTAAGAATTAGGGAACAGACACCCTAATTGACGCGAATCCTAAAGATAGATCTATTGGGCCTAACAAACCCCATCCAAAGTACCGGATGCTTTAGTACTTCGAAATTTATATCATATCCGAAGGGTGTCCCGGAATGATGGGGATATTCTTATATATGCATCTTGTTATTGTCGGTTACCAGGTGTTCACCATATGAATGATTTTTATCTCTATGTATGGGATGTGTATTGAAATATGAACTCTTGTGGTCTATTATTATGATTTGATATATATAGGTTAAACCTATAACTCACCAACATTTTTGTTGACGTTTTAAGCATGTTTATTCTCAGGTGATTATTAAGAGCTTCCGCTGTCGCATACTTAAATAAGGACAAGATTTGGAGTCCATGCTTGTATGATATTGTGTAAAAACTGCATTCAAGAAACTTATTTTGTTGTAACATATTTGTATTGTAAACCATTATGTAATGGTCGTGTGTAAACAGGATATATTAGATTATCATTATTTGATAATCTACGTAAAGCTTTTTAAACCTTTATTGATGAAATAAAGGTTATGGTTTGTTTAAAAATGAATGCAGTCTTTGAAAAACGTCTCATATAGAGGTCAAAACCTCGCAACGAAATCAATTAATATGGAACGTTTTTAATCAATAAGAACGGGAGTGTCAACCAAAAGGTTGGTGAGTTCATAAGTTTATTATAAAACAATAAAATTCATCATTTTGATAGACCACGAGATTTAAATCCTGCATGGTACAAATGGGCCCGAATCCTATACCCACCTGTAATGTACATGCGATATCTTATAAAAAAAACAGTACACCTTTCTCGTGTACGAAATCATCTTTCATAAATCTTAGTAACCGTACACATATCTCGTGCACAAAAATAACATACACATAACCTGTGTATAAAATCATTCTCTCGATATATAACATTCATATCAATTAGTGGCAATTATCATATCCACATAATTCAATGGTGGCAATTATCATGTCCACATAATTCAACGGTGGCAATTATCATGTCCACATAATTCAATAATAATTCGCAGAACTTCTGTCTGCATAATAATTCATTCGAGGAATGTTTTGCTTGTGTCTATCTCGTCAAACATTTATAAAACATTTCATGTATTCGCAGTTCAAAAAATCTATTTCAAAAGCATTTAATAAAACAGTTGTAAAAAACAGCGCATGTATTCTCAGTCCCAAAAATATAAAGAGTAAAAGGGAGCAAATGAAACTCACGCATATAAATATTGCAAAAACAGTTATTTAAACATTGCATGTATTCTCAGCCCAAAAATGTAATGAGTAAAGAGGGATCAAATGAAACTCACCTAATGTATTTTGTAGTAAAAATACATAGAACGACATTGAACAAGTATAGGGTTGGCCTCGGATTCACGAACCTATATCATTTGTATATATATTAAAATGTATAATCGTATTCGAACAAGTTTATATATCATATCTTAATTTATATATTATATATTTAATTTGTGTATATATTAAAAATAATTTAATATATATATAGTTATATTAATATATCCATATTTATTTATATACATTATTGTTTAGTGTTATATTTAAAATTAATAGTCTGTTATATGTACGTATTTAAATGAATAATCTTAGTAAGTTTGATTTATATAGTTATATGAAATATTAATATAATTATAGTATATGTAATAAGTATCTTTTATGTACAAAATATGTATCTGTTTAAAAATGATGCTTTTGATATTAATAATTTACTAAGAATAATAATAATACTTAATAATAAGTTTATTAAAAATGATAATTTTAATAATAATAATGATATTGTTAATAATGATACTTTTATCTGATTATAAGATTAATAATACTAATAGTTACAAAAGTGACATTAATATTAATATCAATCATAATCCTATTAATAATAATACTAAAATGACAAAATTGATAATAATCTTACTTATAACAATATTAATGATAATTAATGTTTCTAATACTTATAAATATAATTATAATAATTGTAATAATAATAATTGTAATACTAATAATATCAATAATAATAATAATAATATTAACAATAGTCTTAATTATAATTATGATACTTATACTAATGTTAACGGAATTGATAATACTCTTAATTTGATTAAACTAATGATATTTATAAATATTAGGAGTAATAACAATTATCATTATCATAATAATAATAACGATGATAATAATAACAATATTAATTATGTTAATGTTAATAATACTTATGACATTAATATTAGTGAAAATAACACAATA
This sequence comes from Rutidosis leptorrhynchoides, assembly GCF_046630445.1. Classification (NCBI taxonomy): domain Eukaryota; kingdom Viridiplantae; phylum Streptophyta; class Magnoliopsida; order Asterales; family Asteraceae; genus Rutidosis; species Rutidosis leptorrhynchoides. The sequence goes on along the minus strand of NC_092336.1, from coordinate 554,943,740 downwards.
ATATTAACATAATTAATAATAATAACAACAATAATAAAAGTAATATTATCAATAATAAAAAAATAAAAAAATAAAGAAAATAAAAACTACCTCAAATAAGCTTTCCTAAAAAAAAAAATGCACCACACCGGGCTCGAACCCGAGACCTCTAGCTCACCCACCACACCCCCAAACCAACTTAGCTGATCGACATTTCTGATTCATACTACAGACTTAAACCTTTAACCCGAACTGTTCTATCCCACTGCCTTTGTTTCAGCCCAACCGAAACAAATAACTTCGGCCCAAACATTTAAATATCTTCGAAGCCTAATACACCATTTAATAAGCCAAAAAAAAATATGTTTGTGGGCTGTTTGATCCTCTTAGTGAAGCTCGTCCAAAAAAATAAAAATAGCAGATAGTTAACACCACTTTATCTATATTCATCGTGGCTTACATCATCATGGTATCATTTTTATAAAACATAACATCATCATCACAGCTTCATTATCATACATGTATCCTACATCATCTTCATCATTAAAAATGAAACAGGAAAGGATAATCGTGCTGTAGCAGTAGCTGCAAATTAGGTGATTTTGGTGGAGGTGATGATGGTGGTGAATGTCGGCTGAACAGTAACGGAACAATTGAGTTAAGGGTGGCAGATGTGGTGATGTTTTAGATGGTTCCGTGGTGGTTGCTTTACGGTGATGGTGGTCTTAGGTGGTTGCCGGTGTCTAGTGGTGGCTGAAGAAGATGATTGAAGAAAGATAACAAATGGGTCTCAATTTGATGAGGGTATCGATGAAGGTGGTGATATGGAGTGGTGGTTAGAGCATGGTTGTTCCGGTGATGGGTGATGAGAGATGACGGTTTACATGATGAATCTTAAACGGAACCATTTATGGTGGTGGCGTTTTGAATGTGTTCGAGGGTGGTTGGGTTTTATGGTGACCGAAAAGTAGCCGTGGAGGTGGTTGAGTAGTAGGTGGTTTGGTGAAGTCCGATGGTTTCATGGCCGTGTTGGAGGTTGACGATGATGGTTTGTAGTTGAAGTTGAGTAGTAGCAAGAATGTTGTAAATGGTTTGTTTGGTTAACGAAATCAGGATGCAAAAAGGGAGGTGGTTTAGTGATGATATGATATTCCATCATTCATATGTATGTATATTATTTTGATAAAGTGATAAATAGAAACTAGAAATAAGAAAGCAAATTGGCGTGTGTAATTCAACAAGAAAGTTAGGTGCAATTTCATTCCTTGTATCCTTTTCTTGTGGGTACCAACTAAACAAAAAGAAGAAGACAAAAAAAAGAAAAAGAAAAAGAAGAACCCGTGTTCAAATGTTGGCGTTATTCGATTGATATCATATCTCAATTTTCTAACAAAATATATATATATATATATATATATATATATATATATATATATATATATATATATATTAATAGTGGGTTTAATTTAGAGGTGGTGGAAGTGGGTCTTGGTTGTTGGGAAGAAAACAGAAAGTTAGATGGTAGGAAAGGTAATGTGTTTGTTTCAATTACGTAACTTAAATATATATACATATAGATATAGATAGATGATATAAGATAGCAATAAAGTAATTGATATTATAATAATAACTTCTACTAGAAAGTAGATGTATATATGTATATGAGAATAGACAGATGGAAATAAAGATAGAAAGAGACATTAACTATAATTCAATCATACATAGTAATCTTACATGTCTAATTGATTCCCGGGTGTAATTTAATCAATTTGAGAACATAACGTAAAGTAATAATAATAATTAATTGTTAAATCAAAAGAAGAAAACGTGTTCTTAATTCTTTAGCAGCCATAATAGTTGTTATTTAGTACTGACAGTTTTCACGGAGTACTATATATACGATACAAACGGTTATGTTACGTTCCATATTAATTGATTTCGTTGCGAGGTTTTGACCTCTATATGAGACGTTTTTCAAAGTTAGAGTTGGTATCAGAGCGGTGGTCTTAGTGAACCAGGTCTTGCATTAGTGTGTCTGACTGATAGTTGTTTAGATGCATTAGTGGGTCTGGACTTCGACTGTGTCTGCATGTCAAAAGTTTTGCTTATCATTTCGTGTCGAAAATTTATTTGCTTATCATCCTTAAAGTCTAGACACGTCTTACTGCCTCTATTGTATAGACAGTGTATAGATAAATTCATATCTTAGCGTATCTGCTACTTCATATCTTAGCATATCTGTTACTGTAACTTTGCCTGTTGTATTCCGTAGATTCCTCCGTAACTTATGGGATTTTAGTATTATATATGCATATGTAAATTATGTACTGCAGGGTACTAATCTATATCTTTTAATCTATTTCTTATCGAAAATTCTTCATCTGATCGTACAGGATGAATCCCTAAACCAGTTCGAGTCCCTCAGATTCCGATAGCTATTCCGATAGTTATTCCGACAACTATTCTGACATGGATGTTCACCTAAGCTCCAGAAGAAGCGTCACCAGAATGAATCAGCCAATCAACCATCCCCAATTCATCTGATGAGTTCGTAGTCGACTTAATCATTGAAGATGAGAATAAGTTGATCCTTTCCACCAACCGAATTCACCTCTTGACAATGAACCTGAAGCGTTTACCGGCGAACCTGTTCGAGACACCATTTTCAGTCTCATTTCCAGGGTAACTCGACAAGATTATATTCTATCCACAATTCTGAACCTTATTCATCCGCTCGTTCCGACCGACAATCATCCTGGAGTAATAAGTCAATGAACTTCGCGATTAAAAAAAAACAATTTGGAGAATATGGTGCAAAAAGTACCAGCTTCAGCAACATCACCTGCATCAACAGTACAACCAACAACATAAGTTTCAACATTACATGCTCAACACCTCATTCTGTACCTCGAGTACAATCATCGTTCTACGAATCATTCTACATCATTTATCTTCGTTCGACATGGCAATTATATAATCTTTAATGTTTTAGAGATTATATATTCTTATTCTAACGGTAAATCAAATAAGTCTAATATCATATTGACTTATTAAATCCATGATTACATCTGAGGAAAATATATATGCAAGTATATTTTCATAAAGATTGGAATTAAAAATTCTTTTGTACAAACTTTTAACGGTGAAAATATTTTAACGGGTAGGTAATACCCGAAGAATATTTAGATTTCACATTAATAAATTACATTGTACGTTCTTCGAATCTGATCCAACAGTCATTTACTATACTACTTACATCCACCGTTATACGTATCCGCTCACCGCATAATAACTATTTTCATTCAAATTCAATTTCATATTTGGATTTGGCCTATCAGAATCCAACAAGTGGCATAATGAAGAAATAATAGACACAATAAAAATTGATTAGAAACAGACTAATTAACAATATTAAATTTTATTAAGAAACCACGCTAACAAGATCCTAGCTAACTGTTCCTAGCTAACTGGTTACATTTTATTTATCACAATTTAATTATCGCAATTTACATTCTTGCAATTTTATTTATCGTCATTTAATTTTTGTTATTTATTTTACGCACTTTATTTATCGTTATTCTGTTATTTACGCATTTTAAATATCGGGACACGTATATAATGTTTTGACATATCATATCGACCCATATATATATATATATATATATATATATATATATATATATATATATATATATATATATATATATATATATATATATATATATATATATATATATATATATATATATATATATATATATATATATATAGTTTGAGTTGTGATCGAGTCTGAGACGTATACGGGTCACGATACGTATTAATTAATTCGAATATTATATATTAAACTATATATGAATTACTGGACTGTTACTGTGGACTATCCACTGTGGACTACCAACACTGGACAATTAAAATGAATTAAAATATTGATTATAACATATGAAACTAAACAAGTCTTCAAGTTTGCCACTTGATTTCATTTTAAACCTCATTTGTATCTTGACGATTATAATCTGCGTTCAAACATTTCAAGATTCTTGAAAACACCTCAATCGAGAGGATGAACCAACCGCACTTCATCTACGGAAGAAAAGATTGATGCATGTAGTTATGCGCCTGAAAAACTCTCAGAAACTGAGTAAACGTTTAACACGTATCTGTGCTAGCTCCTTTGGCGTTGTTATTACCGAAAATAACTTTGCAATCTCTTTCCAAATTAGCCAATTTTGTCACAGCTCCAACAAGTCAACTTCAATTTTTCGTTTGAAACAACCTTATTATAACCTTGATATATATGTGTGCTCTTTTATTGTTACCGGGGAACTTTTTATATTTCATCATATTACCAGTAGACGTACCGGCAACCTCATTGCTCCTTGACTTAAATCTCTTCGACAAAACACTATATTTATCTATTGAAGTCTTATCATGAACTCATCAGCATCTTGTAACGAGAATTGCCATATCAATTACCGGGAATCAGCAAATCTGAATTGTGAGTCTCGCAACGTTTCCACATCAACAGTTATATGTATCCATATAACATTTATCTCTTAGAACTATGATCTTTCATTCTGAAATTCTGAAAAGCACCCAGTCTGCGAATTAATGCTCTGAATTTTGAAAAGTTGAATGAAGCAACAAAAACTGTAAATGACCTCAACAGCCAAAAGTTGATGATAAAGAATTGTATGTTGGCAAAGCTCAGAAAAAGTTTAAAACTGAAAAACTGATTGAGCAAACTACGAAGGAGTCTCTGAACAAATCACAAGGACTAAACTTGTACATTAAGAATCCTGATGATTCTGTTTCTGATGAAATATTTAGCGAATATCTTGCTCCTTAAATGCTCTAAATCATCGTGAATGAATTTTTTTCATCACAATTTGATTCTAAAATTCTATAATATCATCGAATCTTTCATTATAAATATCCTCGATATTTCTGAAAATATTTTCATAACTATTCTTATCTGAAATCATTTATCTCTTCGCGTTGTCAGTGTTACATCATATAAGAAACTGTTTAGTTTCTATATTCTGTAAACTTTCTAGTTTAAACTATGAATATTTTTGAAGTAGTGTTGGGAACTGATGCATGAGTTAGTATAATATAATGACACTTGATCAACGTGATTATATTACAGTAAGTCATGCTGAGTTTCTAATGGAACGTGATGATTCACAGATCAAAACGTCATCATGTGCCATGTTACACGACTCTTACATTCTATCTAACCTCTAAACATATCAAGAACATATTATCTTGATAGTTCTATCTTTTTCCTTGAATTCCGAAAATCCACCATGACTATGTCAAAAGTTAAGACGAAACTTTTTACTCTTTTGTGATAGCTTCACTCGTACGCTTCGCATGATCGAATAGTTTTATCTATATTAATCAATAATGATAAAACTCTATTTATCAACTCATATTCGTCATGAAAACATTTTTATTGTTAGCCATGACGACCTCACTCAAATTTCGGGACGAAATTTCTTTAACAGGTAGGTACTGTAGTGACCCGGAAAATTTCGACTAATTTTGAACCAAACTCTCGATACGATTTAATATCTTTGACACGATAAGCAAAGTCTGTTAGGTTGTGTCTCAAAAATTTTGAACTTTTCATATATTTATTTGACCTTCGACTGCTCTCGACGATTCACGAATAATTAATTGTAAATAGATATGTGTGTATGTATATATAAATAATAATTCGAAATAAAATTTGATGTATTATATGTTGTTGTTATTAAAAATTAATAAGATAAAAATAGGATATTATAATGATTATTATTTAAAATATATCTATATATATAAATAAAGTATATTAAAAATGATTGTAATACTCGTTAGACGCTTCGATTATTAATTAGAGAAACTTAAATCAAACTTATGTGATTTAAAATAAACGGTAATCCGAAAATGAGTTCTATAAATTTTAGGCTTACTAAAAATGTATTTAGGATCTAGTTATTTAATTTTAACACTTTTTATATTTCACCCATAAATGAGAGGGACAGTTGATGTAATTTTTATTTAATAAATTAAGGATCGAATTTTATACCATAATGACCAAAATAAATAAAACTATTTAATTTAAAATTTTGAGATTTTTCCGAAGACTTTTATCCGTCACTAATTATCAATGGGACACGATATATTATCCATATTAAAATCGTTTTAAGTAACAATCGAGTTAATAATGAAAATGTAAATTTAAATATGCAAGTTAATATGTATCATATGAATTATTTACTTATACTACATCATGATCAATAAATAAATAATAATTGATGAGATAAAATAGATATGTGGTATCTATATGACTTAGTGATCAAAATTAAATAAATACTAAAAATATTGAGATTTTTAAATAGATGTGAAGTTACTAATTGAAAAGGGTCAAGCCCATGTTGTCAAGACGTAAGTTTTTTGGTTTCATATTATCGTGATTTCGTGATTTTCGCAATTGAACGCGTCATTATTATATACTATCTATAGTCATTATATAAATATCCCATCTATTCTATCACCATAATATTATATTGTCAAAGATAAAACTTTAAAATAATCACAATAATAAAGCTAGAAGAAAAGGCCAATGAATCCAGCTATAATCCATAACCAACCTAATCACATCCCCTTTTTATTCCGGACCCATCTATAGTTAATACATGACTTTTTGCTCGGCATATTTGTGTACCTCTAATTCATCTTTTATACTATTTTTTTTATATAAAGTGCATATATAAATATAAGGTATATGTACACCAACAACAAATATAGCCAACAATCTAATGAACTAAGAATCCATTCAATCAAAGAAATCAGAGAGAGTCCAGGAGACGACGAGATGCCTACGAGAACACTTAACCCTTACACGTTGGCCTTCGGTTCCATGCGAGTTCGTTTTGAAGGTTGTACGTTTGAGAAACAAAATGATCAGTCATGAAGTTAATATTAATTATTTTGTTTTAAACCTCTAACACCTCCGGCCACCAACTCCGACGAACCACCATCTTAAACCCATGAAGAACCACCATTAACGCCACCCTTTACAACCACCATGGTGTCACCATCTCTTTTCTTTGTTTCTGTTTCTTGTGCGCCAACATCACTACCTTCTTTATATTTTTTTTCCAATCGATCACAACCATGAACAAACCATTACCTTATTATTTTCTTCTTCCATTGTGAGCTATCATGTTCATCCTCACCACCGAGAACCCAGAACCCACAATTACGTTACACCACCTTCAACAACAAAAAAAGTTTCGGTTAGGTGTCACGTAAGCTGTGACGTAGTAGGTCACCTCCAAGTATTCATGGATTGACTCGGTCGACTTCAAGTCTAAGGGTTAACCGGCTTCCTATTCAACTAGGGTAAGTCTACTTTTTGAAACATTTAAATTTCGTATCTTGAATAAAAGAGACTAGCTAGCCTAATAAAGTTATCGAGCAAAATACATTAATGAATAATTATAATGCAAATTGTAGAATATATTAATCATCAAATTAAATGTAGATCTTAATACCAAAAGGTATACATCTTAAATGTACGTAAAAAAAATTCATCATGTTTAGGTTTGAGTTTTGTCATACTATCATCGACTAATTTTAAACTTAAGAATGTTTCAAACGAGAGCGTTTAGAGACTAGATTTGTCATTGAGATAAATAAAAGTGTTGTATGATAATGATCATTTAAAACTTAACATGTACGAATATAATGAAGGAAATGAAACCATGATTTTATGTAAATAATAAAAATGAAGGAGACGATGAATAGTTCTGGGTTTAGTTTTTGAAGAAGATGGAAACTGAAAATATGTTAAAAGAATTTAAAATCCTAAATGAATCAGAAAGTAAGCAATGGTTCAATGGTTAGGGTGTTATCAGGTTAATAAGAGGTCCTGAGTTCGAATCTAGGCCACTGCAAAAAAATTTTTCTAAATAACAAAAGAAGCTGTTGGGTTTATTAATAAATTGAACTAGTCCATCTAGAGCGGGCTTCTTGATCAAGTGGGTTAATTAAAATGGTGATGGATCGAATTAGTATTGGGCCAATTAGATTTGAAGATGGACTTGATATTTAGGCCTGTTATAAATAGAATTGGATTAGGGATAAATAGATTTAAGGAAGTAATTAAATCAGAAAATCGAAATAGCTTACATGGTTAGGGGTGATTGTGGTTAAACGAGAGGTCGTGGGTTCGAACCCCGGTTGTGACATAATTTTTTTAGAAATAGAAGAAGAAAGGGAAAACAGGAAGAAAAGGGGGTTATATAAATATAAGAATCATATTAATTAGAAAATAAAACAGACAGAGCTTTGGTTAAGGATGTTATCGGGTTAGCGGGATGTCGCGGGTTTAAGCCTGGACTTGGGTATTTTTTTTTTTTGGACTACTTCTTTGAGGTAGTTTACTTATTATTATTATTATTATTATTATTATTATTATTATTATTATTATTATTATTATTATTATTATTATTATTATTATTATTATTATTATTATTATTATTATTATCATCATCATCATCATCATCATCATCATTTTTATGTAAGTAGTATTATTATTGAAACTAATTAATTTTTTTTATATATAAATTATCATTTTTATTATTAGAACTATCATTATTATTATTATTATTAGAATTATCATTATTTTTATCATTATTATTTTTATTATCATTTTTATTATTTCTAACACTAATATTATTATTATTTTTATCATTATTATTATTAGTATTATTAATATATCAAATAAAGATTTTTTATATAAAAATATATTATTTACATAAAACATAACTATATTAATATGTTTGTAATAAATATTAATTATCTATTTAATGTATAAAAAAATATAGTTAATTTAGTTATTAATGAAACGAACAAGTTACTAAAATAACAAATAATAATAATACCTAGATTTGTTCAATTACAATTATATGTGTTAATATATATATATATATATAATTGATATAGGTTCGTGAATCCGAGGTCAACCCTGCATTGTTCAGTTTCGTCGTATGAATATTTTTACTACAAAATATTGTAGAGTGAGTTTCATTTGATCCCTTTTTCTCTTTACATTTTTGGGACTGAGAATACATGCGCTGTTTTTTACAACTGCTTTATTAAATGCTTTTGAAATATATTTTGAACTGCGAATACATGAAATGCTTTTATAAATGTTTGACGAGATAGACACAAGCAAAACATTCCTCGAATGAATTATTATGTAGACAGAAGTTCTGCGGATTATTATTGAATTATGTGGACATGATAATTGCCACCATTGAATTATGTGGACATGATAATTGCCACCATTGAATTATGTGGACATGATAATTGCCACCAGTTGATGTGAATGTTATATATCGAGAGAATGATTTTATACACAGGTTATGTGTATGTTATTTTTGTGCACAAGATATGTGTACGGTTACTATGATTTAGGAAAATGGTTTCATACACGAGAAAGATGTACTGTATTTAAAAGATATAGCATGTACATTACAGGTGGGTATAGGATTCGGGCCCATTTGTACCATGCAGCATTTAAATCTTGTGGTCTATCAAAATGATGAATTTTATTTTTTATGATAAACTTATGAACTCACCAACCTTTTGGTTGACACTTGAAAGCATGTTTATTCTCAGGTATGAAAGAAATCTTTCGCTGTGCATTTGCTCATATTAGAGATATTAATTGGAGTCATTCATGACATATTTCAAAAGACGTTGCATTCGAGTCATCGAGTTCATCAAGATTATTATTAAGTCAACTATAGTTGGATGTATTATGAAATGGTATGCATGTCGTCAACTTTCGATGTAAATGAAAGTTTGTCTTTTAAAAACGAATGTAATGTTTGTAAAATGTATCATATAGAGGTCAAGTACCTCGCGATGTAACCAAATGTAATGTATTCGTCCAGATGGATTAGGACGGGTCGAGGTTGATTCCAAAATATATATAGTTTGAGTTGTGATCAATACTGAGATACGTATACACTGGGTCGTGGATTGATTCAAGATAATATTTATCGATTTATTTCTGTACATCTAACTGTGGACAACTAGTTGTAGGTTACTAACGAGGACAGCTGACTTAATAAACTTAAAACATCAAAATATATTAAAAGTGTTGTAAATATATTTTGAACATACTTTGATATATATGTATATATTGTTATAGGTTCGTGAATCAACCAGTGGCCAAGTCTTACTTCCCGACGAAGTAAAAATCTGTGAAAGTGAGTTATAGTCCCACTTTTAAAATCTAATATTTTTGGGATGAGAATACATGCAGGTTTTATAAATGATTTACAAAATAGACACAAGTACGTGAAACTACATTCTATGGTTGAATTATCGAAATCGAATATGCCCCTTTTTATTAAGTCTGGTAATCTAAGAATTAGGGAACAGACACCCTAATTGACGCGAATCCTAAAGATAGATCTATTGGGCCTAACAAACCCCATCCAAAGTACCGGATGCTTTAGTACTTCGAAATTTATATCATATCCGAAGGGTGTCCCGGAATGATGGGGATATTCTTATATATGCATCTTGTTATTGTCGGTTACCAGGTGTTCACCATATGAATGATTTTTATCTCTATGTATGGGATGTGTATTGAAATATGAAATCTTGTGGTCTATTGTTACGATTTGATATATATAGGTTAAACCTATAACTCACCAACATTTTTGTTGACGTTTTAAGCATGTTTATTCTCAGGTGATTATTAAGAGCTTCCGCTGTCACATACTTAAATAAGGACAAGATTTGGAGTCCATGCTTGTATGATATTGTGTAAAAACTGCATTCAAGAAACTTATTTTGTTGTAACATATTTGTATTGTAAACCATTATGTAATGGTCGTGTGTAAACAGGATATTTTAGATTATCATTATTTGATAATCTACGTAAAGCGTTTTAAACCTTTATTGATGAAATAAAGGTTATGGTTTGTTTAAAAATGAATGCAGTCTTTGAAAAACGTCTCATATAGAGGTCAAAACCTCGCAACGAAATCAAGTAATATGGAACGTTTTTAATCAATAAGAACGGGACATTTCAATGTCCCGTTCTTATTGATTAAAAACGTTCCATATTACTTGATTTCGTTGCGAGGTTTTGACCTCTATATGAGACGTTTTTCAAAGACTGCATTCATTTTTAAACAAACCATAACCTTTATTTCATCAATAAAGGTTTAAAACGCTTTACGTAGATTATCAAATAATGATAATCTAAAATATCCTGTTTACACACGACCATTACATAATGGTTTACAATACAAATATGTTACAACAAAATAAGTTTCTTGAATGCAGTTTTTACACAATATCATACAAGCATGGACTCCAAATCTTGTCCTTATTTAAGTATGTGACAGCGGAAGCTCTTAATAATCACCTGAGAATAAACATGCTTAAAACGTCAACAAAAATGTTGGTGAGTTATAGGTTTAACCTATATATATCAAATCGTAACAATAGACCACAAGATTTCATATTTCAATACACATCCCATACATAGAGATAAAAATCATTCATATGGTGAACACCTGGTAACCGACAATAACAAGATGCATATATAAGAATATCCCCATCATTCCGGGACACCCTTCGGATATGATATAAATTTCGAAGTACTAAAGCATCCGGTACTTTGGATGGGGTTTGTTAGGCCCAATAGATCTATCTTTAGGATTCGCGTCAATTAGGGTGTCTGTTCCCTAATTCTTAGATTACCAGACTTAATAAAAAGGGGCATATTCGATTTCGATAATTCAACCATAGAATGTAGTTTCACGTACTTGTGTCTATTTTGTAAATCATTTATAAAACCTGCATGTATTCTCATCCCAAAAATATTAGATTTTAAAAGTGGGACTATAACTCACTTTCACAGATTTTTACTTCGTCGGGAAGTAAGACTTGGCCACTGGTTGATTCACGAACCTATAACAATATATACATATATATCAAAGTATGTTCAAAATATATTTACAACACTTTTAATATATTTTGATGTTTTAAGTTTATTAAGTCAGCTGTCCTCGTTAGTAACCTACAACTAGTTGTCCACAGTTAGATGTACAGAAATAAATCGATAAATATTATCTTGAATCAATCCACGACCCAGTGTATACGTATCTCAGTATTGATCACAACTCAAACTATATATATTTTGGAATCAACCTCAACCCTGTATAGCTAACTCCAACATTCACATATAGAGTGTCTATGGTTGTTCCGAAATATATATAGATGTGTCGACATGATAGGTCGAAACATTGTATACGTGTCTATGGTATCTCAAGATTACATAATATACAACACAAGTTGATTAAGTTATGGTTGGAATAGATTTGTTACCAATTTTCACGTAGCTAAAATGAGAAAAATTATCCAATCTTGTTTTACCCATAACTTCTTCATTTTAAATCCGTTTTGAGTGAATCAAATTGATATGGTTTCATATTGAACTCTATTTTATGAATCTAAACAGAAAAGTATAGGTTTGTAGTCGGAAAAATAAGTTACAAGTCATTTTTGTAAAGGTAGTCATTTCAGTCGAAAGAACGACGTCTAGATGACCATTTTAGAAAACATACTTCCACTTTGAGTTTAATCATAATTTTTGGATATAGTTTCATGTTCATAATAAAAATCATTTTCTCAGAATAACAACTTTAAAATCAAAGTTTATCATAGTTTTTAATTAACTAACCCAAAACAGCCCGCGGTGTTACTACGACGGCGTAAATCCGGTTTTATGGTGTTTTTCGTGTTTCCAGGTTTTAAATCATTAAGTTAGCATATCATATAGATATAGAACATGTGTTTAGTTGATTTTAAAAGTCAAGTTAGAAGGATTAACTTTTGTTTGCGAACAAGTTTAGAATTAACTAAACTATGTTCTAGTGATTACAAGTTTAAACCTTCGAATAAGATAGCTTTATATGTATGAATTGAATGATGTTATGAACATCATTACTACCTTAAGTTCCTTGGATGAACCTACTGGAAAAGATAAAAATGGATCTAGCTTCAATGGATCCTTGGATGGCTCAAAGTTCTTGAAGCAAAATCATGACACGAAAACAAGTTCAAGTAAGATCATCACTTGAAATAAGATTGTTATAGTTATAGAAATTGAACCAAAGTTTGAATATGATTATTACCTTGTATTAGAATGATAACCTACTGTAAGAAACAAAGATTTCTTGAGGTTGGATGATCACCTTACAAGATTGGAAGTGAGCTAGCAAACTTGAAAGTATTCTTGATTTTATGAAACTAGAACTTTTGGAATTTATGAAGAACACTTAGAACTTGAAGATAGAACTTGAGAGAGTTCAATTAGATGAAGAAAATTAAAGAATGAAAGTGTTTGTAGGTGTTTTTGGTCGTTGGTGTATGGATTAGATATAAAGGATATGTAATTTTGTTTTCATGTAAATAAGTCATGAATGATTACTCATATTTTTGTAATCTTATGAGATATTTCATGCTAGTTGCCAAATGATGGTTCCCACATGTGTTAGGTGACTCACATGGGCTGCTAAGAGCTGATCATTGGAGTGTATATACCAATAGTACATACATCTAAAAGCTGTGTATTGTACGAGTACGAATACGGGTGCATACGAGTAGAATTGTTGATGAAACTGAACGAGAATGTAATTGTAAGCATTTTTGTTAAGTAGAAGTATTTTGATAAGTGTATTGAAGTCTTTCAAAAGTGTATAAATACATATTAAAACACTACATGTATATACATTTTAACTGAGTCGTTAAGTCATCGTTAGTCGTTACATGTAAGTGTTGTTTTGAAACCTTTAGGTTAACGATCTTGTTAAATGTTGTTAACCCAATGTTTATAATAACAAAAGAGATTTTAAATTATTATATTATTATGATATTATGATGTACGAATATCTCTTAATATGATATATATACATTAAATGTCGTTACAACGATAAACGTTACATATATGTCTCGTTTCAAAATCATTAAGTTAGTAGTCTTGTTTTTACATATGTAGTTCATTGTTAATATAATTAATGATATGTTTACTTATCATAATATCATGTTAACTATATATATAACCATATATATGTCATCATATAGTTTTTTACAAGTTTTAACGTTCGTGAATCACCGGTCAACTTGGGTGGTCAATTGTCTATATGAAACCTATTTCAATTAATCAAGTCTTAACAAGTTTGATTGCTTAACATGTTGGAAACATTTAATCATGTAAATATCAATCTCAATTAATATATATAAACATGGAAAAGTTCGGGTCACTACAGTACCTACCCGTTAAATAAATTTCGTCCCGAAATTTTAAGCTGTTGAAGGTGTTGACGAATCTTCTGGAAATAGATGCGGGTATTTCTTCTTCATCTGATCTTCACGCTCCCAGGTGAACTCAGGTCCTCTACGAGCATTCCATCGAACTTTAACAATTGGTATCTTGTTTTGCTTAAGTCTTTTAACCTCACGATCCATTATTTCGACGGGTTCTTCGATGAATTGAAGTTTTTCGTTGATTTGGATTTCATCTAACGGAATAGTGAGATCTTCTTTAGAAAAACATTTCTTTAAATTCGAGACGTGGAAAGTGTTATGTACAGCCGCGAGTTGTTGAGGTAACTCTAGTCGGTAAGCTACTGGTCCGATACGATCAATAATCTTGAATGGTCCAATATACCTTGGATTTAATTTCCCTCGTTTACCAAATCGAACAACGCCTTTCCAAGGTGCAACTTTAAGCATGACCATCTCTCCAATTTCAAATTCTATATCTTTTCTTTTAATGTCAGCGTAGCTCTTTTGTCGACTTTGGGCGGTTTTCAACCGTTGTTGAATTTGGATGATCTTCTCGGTAGTTTCTTGTATAATCTCCGGACCCGTAATCTGTCTATCCCCCACTTCACTCCAACAAATCGGAGACCTGCACTTTCTACCATAAAGTGCTTCAAACGGCGCCATCTCAATGCTTGAATGGTAGCTGTTGTTGTAGGAAAATTCTGCTAACGGTAGATGTCGATCCCAACTGTTTCCGAAATCAATAACACATGCTCGTAGCATGTCTTCAAGCGTTTGTATCATCCTTTCGCTCTGCCCATCAGTTTGTGGATGATAGGCAGTACTCATGTCTAGACGAGTTCCTAATGCTTGCTGTAATGTCTGCCAGAATCTTGAAATAAATCTGCCATCCCTATCAGAGATAATAGAGATTGGTATTCCATGTCTGGAGATGACTTCCTTCAAATACAGTCGTGCTAACTTCTCCATCTTGTCATCTTCTCTTATTGGCAAGAAGTGTGCTGATTTGGAGAGACGATCAACTATTACCCAAATAGTATCAAAACCACTTGCAGTCCTTGGCAATTTAGTGATGAAATCCATGGTAATGTTTTCCCATTTCCATTCCGGGATTTCGGGTTGTTGAAGTAGACCTGATGGTTTCTGATGCTCAGCTTTGACCTTAGAACACGTCAAACATTCTCCTACGTATTTAGCAACATCGGCTTTCATACCCGGCCACCAAAAATGTTTCTTGAGATCCTTGTACATCTTCCCCGTTCCAGGATGTATTGAGTATCTGGTTTTATGAGCTTCTCTAAGTACCATTTCTCTCATATCTCCAAATTTTGGTACCCAAATCCTTTCAGCCCTATACCGGCTTCCGTCTTCCCGAATATTAAGATGCTTCTCCGATCCTTTGGGTATTTCATCCTTTAAATTTCCCTCTTTTAAAACTCCTTGTTGCGCCTCCTTTATTTGAGTAGTAATGTTATTATGAATCATTATATTCATAGATTTTACTCGAATGGGTTCTCTGTCCTTCCTGCTCAAGGCATCGGCTACCACATTTGCCTTCCCCGGGTGGTAACGAATCTCAAAGTCGTAATCATTCAATAATTCAATCCACCTACGCTGCCTCATATTCAGTTGTTTCTGATTAAATATGTGTTGAAGACTTTTGTGGTCGGTATATATAATACTTTTGACCCCATATAAGTAGTGCCTCCAAGTCTTTAATGCAAAAACAACCGCGCCTAATTCCAAATCATGCGTCGTATAATTTTGTTCGTGAATCTTCAATTGTCTAGACGCATAAGCAATCACCTTCGTTCGTTGCATTAATACACAATCGAGACCTTGCTTTGATGCATCACAATAAATCACAAAATCATCATTCCCTTCAGGCAATGACAATATAGGTGCCGTAGTTAGCTTTTTCTTCAATAACTGAAACGCTTTCTCTTGTTCATCATTCCATTCAAATTTCTTCCCTTTATGCGTTAATGCAGTCAAGGGTTTTGCTATTCTGGAAAAGTCTTGGATGAACCTTCTGTAGTAACCAGCTAGTCCTAAAAACTGGCGTATGTGTTTCGGAGTTTTCGGGGTTTCCCACTTTTCAACAGTTTCTATCTTTGCCGGATCCACCTTAATACCTTCTTTGTTCACTATGTGACCGAGGAATTGAACTTCTTCCAACCAAAATGCACACTTTGAAAACTTAGCGTACAATTCTTCCTTCCTCAATACTTCTAACACCTTTCTCAAATGTTCACCGTGTTCTTGGTCATTCTTTGAGTAAATAAGTATGTCATCAATGAAAACAATGACAAACTTGTCAAGGTATGGTCCACACACTCGGTTCATAAGGTCCATGAACACAGCTGGTGCATTAGTTAAACCAAACGGCATGACCATAAACTCGTAATGACCGTAACGTGTTCTGAAAGCAGTCTTTGGAATATCATCTTCTTTCACCCGCATTTGATGATACCCGGAACGTAAGTCAATCTTTGAATAAACAGACGAGCCTTGTAGTTGATCAAATAAGTCGTCGATTCTCGGTAGTGGGTAGCGGTTCTTGATGGTAAGTTTGTTCAACTCTCGGTAGTCGATACACAACCTGAATGTACCATCTTTCTTCTTGACAAACAAAACAGGAGCTCCCCACGGTGATGTGCTTGGTCGAATGAAACCACGCTCTAAAAGTTCTTGTAATTGGCTTTGCAGTTCTTTCATCTCGCTGGGTGCGAGTCTGTAAGGAGCACGAGCTATTGGTGCAGCTCCTGGTACAAGATCTATTTGAAATTCAACGGATCGATGTGGGGGTAATCCCGGTAATTCTTTCGGAAATACATCGGGAAATTCTTTTGCAATGGGAACATCATTGATGCTCTTTTCTTCAGTTTGTACTTTCTCGACGTGTGCTAGAACAGCATAGCAACCTTTTCTTATTAGTTTTTGTGCCTTCAAATTACTAATAAGATGTAGCTTCGTGTTGCCCTTTTCTCCGTACACCATTAAGGGTTTTCCTTTTTCTCGTATAATGCGAATTGCATTTTTGTAACAAACGATCTCTGCTTTCACTTCTTTCAACCAGTCCATACCGATTATCACATCAAAACTCCCTAACTCTACTGGTATTAAATCAATCTTAAATGTTTCGCTAACCAGTTTAATTTCTCGATTCCGACATATATTATCTGCTGAAATTAATTTACCATTTGCTAATTCGAGTAAAAATTTACTATCCAAAGGCGTCAATGGACAACTTAATTTAGCACAAAAATCTCTACTCATATAGCTTCTATCCGCACCCGAATCAAATAAAACGTAAGCAGATTTATTGTCAATAAGAAACGTACCCGTAACAAGCTCCGGGTCTTCCTGTGCCTCTACCGCATTAATATTGAAAACTCTTCCACGGCCTTGTCCATTCGTGTTCTCCTGGTTCGGGCAATTTCTAATAATGTGGCCTGGTTTTCCACATTTATAACAAACTACATTGGCATAACTTGCTCCGACACTACTTGCTCCGCCATTACTCGTTCCGACACCATTTGTTCCTTTCGTTCTATTAACCCCTGGTCCGTAGACCTCACACTTCGCCGCGCTATGACCATTTCTTTTACACTTGTTGCAAAATTTGGTGCAGAACCCCGAGTGATTCTTTTCACACCTTTGGCATAGCTGCTTCTGATTGTTGTTGTTGTTACGGTTATTATTGTTGTTGGGATGATTGTTGTAGTTGCTGTTGTTGTTGTTGTTGTTGTTGTTGGGCCGTTTGTTGTAGTTGCGATTGATGTTGCGATTGTTGGGATAATTGTTGCGATTATTGTTGTAATTGCTGTTGTTGTATTGGTGATTCTTATCACCGTTTTCCTCCCACTTTCTTTTGACTTGCTTCACATTGGCCTCTTCAGCAGTCTGTTCTTTAATTCTTTCTTCAATCTGGTTCACTAGTTTGTGAGCCATTCTACATGCCTGTTGTATGGAGGCGGGCTCGTGTGAACTTATATCTTCTTGGATTCTTTCCGGTAATCCTTTCACAAACGCGTCGATCTTCTCTTCCTCATCTTCGAATGCTCCCGGACACAATAGGCACAATTCTGTGAATCGTCTTTCATACGTGGTAATATCAAATCCTTGGGTTCGTAACCCTCTTAGTTCTGTCTTGAGCTTATTGACCTCGGTTCTGGGACGATACTTCTCGTTCATCAAGTGCTTGAATGCTGACCACGGTAGTGCGTATGCATCATCTTGTCCCACTTGCTCTAGATAGGTATTCCACCATGTTAACGCACAACCTGTGAAGGTATGCGTAGCGTACTTCACTTTGTCCTCTTCAGTACACTTACTTATGGCAAACACCGATTCAACCTTCTCGGTCCACCGTTTCAATCCGATCGGTCCTTCGGTTCCATCAAATTCCAAAGGTTTGCAGGCAGTGAATTCTTTGTAGGTGCATCCTACACGATTTCCTGTACTGCTAGATCCAAGGTTATTGTTGGTATGTAGCACAGCCTGTACTGCGGCTATGTTTGAAGCTAGAAAAGTACGGAATTCCTCTTCATTCATATTTACGGTGTGTCGAGTAGTCGGTGCCATTTCCTTCAAAATAGTTAAATGGAACAAGTTAATCATACAGAATATTAAGAGTAGTTAATAGTATTTCGTAGCATAATATGAACTCATTTATAAAAGCTTTTTCTTCATATTAGCATTTTATAAGTTTAAATTCGGGTAGTACCTACCCGTTAAGTTCATACTTAGTAGCTAATATACAATTCAACTACTACAATTCTATATGAAAAACTGATTGTAATAATATTTCGCGTTCAAACTTTTATACAATATTTTAATAACTTACAATACCGCTTATTTTACATAAAGCATGAAATATAGCACACAATAACTATGATACAAGATAGTTGTGAAGACAATTCTAGCTAGTACACAAGTAAAATCTTCCCTCATTCATTGATTTATACATAGTTATAATACATTTTTAATATGTTAATACAATATTATAATTTATATAAATAATATTAATATAATATATTATTATTAATTATATTATTACAAACATTTTAAATCATATATTAGTACTATGTATTAATAATCATATTAAGTGGAATATATATTATATTTTAATTATACCTATAACTTAATATTATCATAATTTGGTATTAATATTGTTGAAGACATGCTACGAGCATGTGTTATTGATTTCGGAAACAGTTGGGATCGACATCTACCGTTAGCAGAATTTTCCTACAACAACAGCTACCATTCAAGCATTGAGATGGCGCCGTTTGAAGCACTTTATGGTAGAAAGTGCAGGTCTCCGATTTGTTGGAGTGAAGTGGGGGATAGACAGATTACGGGTCCAGAGATTATACAAGAAACTACCGAGAAGATCATCCAAATTCAACAACGGTTGAAAACCGCCCAGAGTCGACAAAAGAGCTACGCTGACATTAAAAGAAAAGATATAGAATTTAAAATTGGAGAGATGGTCATGCTTAAAGTTGCACCTTGGAAAGGCGTTGTTCGATTTGGTAAACGAGGGAAATTAAATCCAAGGTATATTGGACCATTCAAGATTATTGATCGTGTCGGACCAGTAGCTTACCGACTAGAGTTACCTCAACAACTCGCGGCTGTACATAACACTTTCCACGTCTCGAATTTAAAGAAATGTTTTGCTAAAGAAGATCTCACTATTCCGTTAGATGAAATCCAAATCAACGAAAAACTTCAATTCATCGAAGAACCCGTCGAAATAATGGATCGTGAGGTTAAAAGACTTAAGCAAAACAAGATACCAATTGTTAAGGTTCGATGGAATGCTCGTAGAGGACCCGAGTTCACCTGGGAGCGTGAAGATCAGATGAAGAAGAAATACCCGCATCTATTTCCAGAAGATTCGTCAACACCTTCAACAGCTTAAAATTTCGGGACGAAATTTATTTAACGGGTAGGTACTGTAGTGACCCGAACTTTTCCATGTTTATATATATTAATTGAGATTGATATTTACATGATTAAATGTTTCCAACATGTTAAGCAATCAAACTTGTTAAGACTTGATTAATTGAAATATGTTTCATATAGACAATTGACCACCCAAGTTGACCGGTGATTCACGAACGTTAAAACTTGTAAAAACTATATGATGACATATATATGGATATATATATAGTTAACATGATACTATGATAAGTAAACATATCATTAAGTATATTAACAATGAACTACATATGTAAAAACAAGACTACTAACTTAATGATTTTTAAACGAGACATATATGTAACGATTATCGTTGTAAAGACATTTAATGTATATATATCATATTAAGAGATATTCATACATGATAATATCATGATAATATAATAATTTAAAATCTCATTTGATATTATAAACATTGGGTTAACAACATTTAACAAGATCGTTAACCTAAAGGTTTCAAAACAACACTTACATGTAACGACTAACGATGACTTAACGACTCAGTTAAAATGTATATACATGTAGTGTTTTAATATGTATTTATACACTTTTGAAAGACTTCAATACACTTATCAAAATACTTCTACTTAACAAAAATGCTTACAATTACATCCTCGTTCAGTTTCATCAACAATTCTACTCGTATGCACCCGTATTCGTACTCGTACAATACACAGCTTTTAGATGTATGTACTATTGGTATATACACTCCAATGATCAGCTCTTAGCAGCCCATGTGAGTCACCTAACACATGTGGGAACCATCATTTGGCAACTAGCATGAAATATCTCATAAAATTACAAAAATATGAGTAATCATTCATGACTTATTTACATGAAAACAAAATTACATATCCTTTATATCTAATCCATACACCAACGACCAAAAACACCTACAAACACTTTCATTCTTCAATTTTCTTCATCTAATTGATCTCTCTCAAGTTCTATCTTCAAGTTCTAAGTGTTCTTCATAAATTCCAAAAGTTATAGTTTCATAAAATCAAGAATACTTTCAAGTTTGCTAGCTCACTTCCAATCTTGTAAGGTGATCATCCAACCTCAAGAAATCTTTGTTTCTTACAGTAGGTTATCATTCTAATACAAGGTAATAATCATATTCAAACTTTGGTTCAATTTCTATAACTATAACAATCTTATTTCAAGTGATGATCTTACTTGAACTTGTTTTCGTGTCATGATTCTGCTTCAAGAACTTCGAGCCATCCAAGGATCCATTGAAGCTAGATCCATTTTTCTCTTTTCCAGTAGGTTTATCCAAGGAACTTAAGGCAGTAATGATGTTCATAACATCATTCAATTTATACATATAAAGCTATCTTATTCGAAGGTTTAAACTTGTATTCACTAGAACATAGTTTAGTTAATTCTAAACTTGTTCGCAAACAAAAGTTAATCCTTCTAACTTGACTTTTAAAATCAACTAAACACATGTTCTATATCTATATGATATGCTAACTTAATGATTTAAAACCTGGAAACACGAAAAACACCGTAAAACCGGATTTACGCCGTCGTAGTAACACCGCGGGCTGTTTTGGGTTAGTTAATTAAAAACTATGATAAACTTTGATTTTAAAGTTGTTATTCTGAGAAAATGATTTTTATTATGAACATGAAACTATATCCAAAAATTATGATTAAACTCAAAGTGGAAGTATGTTTTCTAAAATGGTCATCTAGACGTCGTTCTTTCGACTGAAATGACTACCTTTACAAAAATAACTTGTAACTTATTTTTCCGACTATAAACCTATACTTTTCTGTTTAGATTCATAAAATAGAGTTCAATATGAAACCATAGCAATTTGATTCACTCAAAACGGATTTAAAATGAAGAAGTTATGGGTAAAACAAGATTGGATAATTTTTCTCATTTTAGCTACGTGAAAATTGGTAACAAATCTATTCCAACCATAACTTAATCAACTTGTATTGTATATTATGTAATCTTGAGATACCATAGACACGTATACAATGTTTCGACCTATCATGTCGACACATCTATATATATTTCGGAACAACCATAGACACTCTATATGTGAATGTTGGAGTTAGCTATACAGGGTTGAGGTTGATTCCAAAATATATATAGTTTGAGTTGTGATCAATACTGAGATACGTATACACTGGGTCGTGGATTGATTCAAGATAATATTTATCGATTTATTTCTGCACATCTAACTGTGGACAACTAGTTGTAGGTTACTAACGAGGACAGCTGACTTAATAAACTTAAAAAATCAAAATATATTAAAAGTGTTGTAAATATATTTTGAACATACTTTGATATATATGTATATATTGTTATAGGTTCGTGAATTAACCAGTGGCCAAGTCTTACTTCCCGACGAAGTAAAAATCTGTTAAAGTGAGTTATAGTCCCACTTTTAAAATCTAATATTTTTGGGATGAGAATACATGCAGGTTTTATAAATGATATACAAAATAGACACAACTATGTGAAACTACATTCTATGGTTGAATTGTCGAAATCGAATATGCCCCTTTTTATTAAGTCTGGTAATCTAAGAATTAGGGAACAGACACCCTAATTGACGCGAATCCTAAAGATAGATATATTGGGCCTAACAA
Source organism: Rutidosis leptorrhynchoides (assembly GCF_046630445.1). Classification (NCBI taxonomy): domain Eukaryota; kingdom Viridiplantae; phylum Streptophyta; class Magnoliopsida; order Asterales; family Asteraceae; genus Rutidosis; species Rutidosis leptorrhynchoides. The sequence continues at coordinate 554,920,787 of NC_092336.1, read as the reverse complement.
ACCCCATCCAAAGTACCGGATGCTTTAGTACTTCGAAATTTATATCATACCGAAGGGTGTCCCGGAATGATGGGGATATTCTTATATATGCATCTTGTTAATGTCGGTTACCAGGTGTTCACCATATGAATGATTTTTATCTCTATGTATGGGATGTGTATTGAAATATGAACTCTTGTGGTCTATTATTATGATTTGATATATATAGGTTAAACCTATAACTCACCAACATTTTTGTTGACGTTTTAAGCATGTTTATTCTCAGGTGATTATTAAGAGCTTCCGCTGTCGCATACTTAAATAAGGACGAGATTTGGAGTCCATGCTTGTATGATATTGTGTAAAAACTGCATTCAAGAAACTTATTTTGTTGTAACATATTTGTATTGTAAACCATTATGTAATGGTCGTGTGTAAACAGGATATTTTAGATTATCATTATTTGATAATCTACGTAAAGCTTTTTAAAACCTTTATCTATGAAATAAAGGTTATGGTTTGTTTTAAAAATGAATGCAGTCTTTGAAAAACGTCTCATATAGAGGTCAAAACCTCGCAACGAAATCAATTAATATGGAACGTTTTTAATCAATAAGAACGGGACTACTTAATTATTAAAATAAAATTAATACATATAATAACTATATAAATTTATAATATTATTAATTTTGGTAACCAATTTCATGTTAAGTCTTACAAATATTACGTGTCTTTATTGCCTTTGCTGAACGACTTGTGTACTAGCTTGAATTATCTTCACAACTATCTTGTATCAAAGTTATTGTGTACTATATTTCATGCTTTATGTAAAATAAGCGGTATTGTAAGTTTGTAAAATATTGTATAAAAGTTTGAACGCGAAATATTATTATAATCAGTTTTTCATATAGAATTGTAGTAGTTGAATTGTATATTAGCTACTAAGTATGAACTTAACGGGTAGGTACTACCCGAATTTAAACTTATAAAACGCTAATATGAAGAAAAAGCTTTTATAAATGAGTTCATATTATGCTACGAAATACTATTAACTACTCTTAATATTCTGTATGATTAACTTGTTCCATTTAACTATTTTGAAGGAAATGGCACCGACTACTCGACACACCGTGAATATGAATGAAGAGGAATTCCGTACTTTTCTAGCTTCAAACATAGCCGCAGTACAGGCTGCGCTACATACCAACAATAACCTTGGATCTAGCAGTACAGGAAATCGTGTAGGATGCACCTTCAAAGAATTCACTGCCTGCAAACCTTTAGAATTTGATGGAACCGAAGGACCGATCGGATTGAAACGGTGGACCGAGAAGGTCGAATCGGTGTTTGCCATAAGTAAGTGTACTGAAGAGGACAAAGTAAAGTACGCTACGCATACCTTCACAGGTTCTGCGTTAACATGGTGGAATACCTATCTAGAGCAAGTGGGACAAGACGATGCGTACGCACTACCGTGGTCAACATTCAAGCACTTGATGAACGAGAAGTACCGTCCCAGAACCGAGGTCAATAAGCTCAAGACATAACTTAGAGGGTTACGAACCCAAGGATTTGATATTACAACGTACGAAAGACGATTCACAGAATTGTGCCTATTGTGTCCGGGAGCATTCGAAGATGAGGAAGAGAAGATCGACGCGTTTGTGAAAGGATTACCAGAAAGAATCCAAGAAGATATAAGTTCACATGAGCCCGCCTCCATACAACAGGCATGTAGAATGGCTCACAAACTAGTGAACCAGATTGAAGAAAGAATTAAAGAACAGACTGGTGAAGAGGCCAATGTGAAGCAAGTCAAAAGAAAGTGGGAGGAAAACGGTGATAAGAATCACCAATACAACAACAACAGCAATTACAACAATAATCGCAACAATTATCCCAACAATCGCAACATCAATCGCAACTACAACAAATGGCCCAACAACAACAACAACAACAACAGCAACTACAACAATCATCCCAACAACAATAATAACCGCAACAATAACAACAATCAGAAGCAGCTATGCCAAAGGTGTGAAAAGTATCACTCGGGGTTCTGCACCAAATTTTGCAACAAGTGTAAAAGAAATGGTCATAGCGTGGCGAAGTGTGAGGTCTACGGACCAGGGGTTAATAGAACGAAAGGAACAAATGGTGTTGGAACGAGTAATGGCGGAGCAAGTAGTGTCGGAGCAAGTTATGCCAATGTAGTTTGTTATAAATGTGGAAAACCGGGCCACATTATTAGAAATTGCCCGAACCAGGAGAACACGAATGGACAAGGCCGCGGAAGAGTTTTCAATATTAATGCGGCAGAGGCACAGGAAGACCCGGAGCTTGTTACGGGTACGTTTCTTATTGACAATAAATCTGCTTACGTTTTATTTGATTCAGGTGCGGATAGAAGCTATATGAGTAGAGATTTTTGTGCTAAATTAAGTTGTCCATTGACGCCTTTGGATAGTAAATTTTTACTCGAATTAGCAAATGGTAAATTAATTTCAGCAGATAATATATGTCGGAATCGAGAAATTAAACTGGTTAGCGAAACATTTAAGATTGATTTGATACCCATAGAGTTAGGGAGTTTTGATGTGATAATCGGTATGGACTGGTTGAAAGAAGTGAAAGCGGAGATCGTTTGTTACAAAAATGCAATTCGCATTATACGAGAAAAAGGAAAACCCTTAATGGTGTACGGAGAAAAGGGCAACACGAAGCTACATCTTATTAGTAATTTGAAGGCACAAAAACTAATAAGAAAAGGTTGCTATGCTGTTCTAGCACACGTCGAGAAAGTACAAACTGAAGAAAAGAGCATCAATGATGTTCCCATTGCAAAAGAATTTCTCGATGTATTTCCGAAAGAATTACCGGGATTACCCCCACATCGATCCGTTGAATTTCAAATAGATCTTGTACCAGGAGCTGCACCAATAGCTCGTGCTCCTTACAGACTCGCACCCAGCGAGATGAAAGAACTGCAAAGCCAATTACAAGAACTTTTAGAGCGTGGTTTCATTCGACCAAGCACATCACCGTGGGGAGCTCCTGTTTTGTTTGTCAAGAAGAAAGATGGTACATTCAGGTTATGTATCGACTACCGAGAGTTAAACAAACTTACCATCAAGAACCGCTACCCACTACCGAGAATCGACGACTTATTTGATCAACTACAAGGCTCGTCTGTTTATTCAAAGATTGACTTACGTTCCGGGTATCATCAAATGCGGGTGAAAGAAGATGATATTCCAAAGACTGCTTTCAGAACACGTTACGGTCAATACGAGTTTATGGTCATGCCGTTTGGTTTAACTAATGCACCAGCTGTGTTCATGGACCTTATGAACCGAGTGTGTGGACCATACCTTGACAAGTTTGTCATTGTTTTCATTGATGACATACTTATTTACTCAAAGAATGACCAAGAACACGGTGAACATTTGAGAAAGGTGTTAGAAGTATTGAGGAAGGAAGAATTGTACGCTAAGTTTTCAAAGTGTGCATTTTGGTTGGAAGAAGTTCAATTCCTCGGTCACATAGTGAACAAAGAAGGTATTAAGGTGGATCCGGCAAAGATAGAAACTGTTGAAAAGTGGGAAACCCCGAAAACTCCGAAACACATACGCCAGTTTTTAGGACTAGCTGGTTACTACAGAAGGTTCATCCAAGACTTTTCCAGAATAGCAAAACCCTTGACTGCATTAACGCATAAAGGGAAGAAATTTGAATGGAATGATGAACAAGAGAAAGCGTTTCAGTTATTGAAGAAAAAGCTAACTACGGCACCTATATTGTCATTGCCTGAAGGGAATGATGATTTTGTGATTTATTGTGATGCATCAAAGCAAGGTCTCGATTGTGTATTAATGCAACGAACGAAGGTGATTGCTTATGCGTCTAGACAATTGAAGATTCACGAACAAAATTATACGACGCATGATTTGGAATTAGGCGCGGTTGTTTTTGCATTAAAGACTTGGAGGCACTACTTATATGGGGTCAAAAGTATTATATATACCGACCACAAAAGTCTTCAACACATATTTAATCAGAAACAGCTGAATATGAGGCAGCGTAGGTGGATTGAATTATTGAATGATTACGACTTTGAGATTCGTTACCACCCGGGGAAGGCAAATGTGGTAGCCAATGCCTTGAGCAGGAAGGACAGAGAACCCATTCGAGTAAAATCTATGAATATAATGATTCATAATAACCTTACTACTCAAATAAAGGAGGCGCAACAAGGAGTTTTAAAAGAGGGAAATTTAAAGGATGAAATACCCAAAGGATCGAAGAAGCATCTTAATATTCGGGAAGACGGAACCCGGTATAGGGCTGAAAGGATTTGGGTACCAAAATTTGGAGATATGAGAGAAATGGTACTTAGGGAAGCTCATAAAACCAGATACTCAATACATCCTGGAACGGGGAAGATGTACAAGGATCTCAAGAAACATTTTTGGTGGCCGGGTATGAAAGCCGATGTTGCTAAATACGTAGGAGAATGTTTGACGTGTTCTAAGGTCAAAGCTGAGCATCAGAAACCATCAGGTCTACTTCAACAACCCGAAATCCCGGAATGGAAATGGGAAAACATTACCATGGATTTCATCACTAAATTGCCAAGGACTGCAAGTGGTTTTGATACTATTTGGGTAATAGTTGACCGTCTCTCCAAATCAGCACACTTCTTGCCAATAAGAGAAGATGACAAGATGGAGAAGTTAGCACGACTGTATTTGAAGGAAGTCATCTCCAGACATGGAATACCAATCTCTATTATCTCTGATAGGGATGGCAGATTTATTTCAAGATTCTGGCAGACATTACAGCAAGCATTAGGAACTCGTCTAGACATGAGTACTGCCTATCATCCACAAACTGATGGGCAGAGCGAAAGGACGATACAAACGCTTGAAGACATGCTACGAGCATGTGTTATTGATTTCGGAAACAGTTGGGATCGACATCTACCGTTAGCAGAATTTTCCTACAACAACAGCTACCATTCAAGCATTGAGATGGCGCCGTTTGAAGCACTTTATGGTAGAAAGTGCAGGTCTCCGATTTGTTGGAGTGAAGTGGGGGATAGACAGATTACGGGTCCGGAGATTATACAAGAAACTACCGAGAAGATCATCCAAATTCAACAACGGTTGAAAACCGCCCAAAGTCGACAAAAGAGCTACGCTGACATTAAAAGAAAAGATATAGAATTTGAAATTGGAGAGATGGTCATGCTTAAAGTTGCACCTTGGAAAGGCGTTGTTCGATTTGGTAAACGAGGGAAATTAAATCCAAGGTATATTGGACCATTCAAGATTATTGATCGTATCGGACCAGTAGCTTACCGACTAGAGTTACCTCAACAACTCGCGGCTGTACATAACACTTTCCACGTCTCGAATTTAAAGAAATGTTTTTCTAAAGAAGATCTCACTATTCCGTTAGATGAAATCCAAATCAACGAAAAACTTCAATTCATCGAAGAACCCGTCGAAATAATGGATCGTGAGGTTAAAAGACTTAAGCAAAACAAGATACCAATTGTTAAAGTTCGATGGAATGCTCGTAGAGGACCTGAGTTCACCTGGGAGCGTGAAGATCAGATGAAGAAGAAATACCCGCATCTATTTCCAGAAGATTCGTCAACACCTTCAACAGCTTAAAATTTCGGGACGAAATTTATTTAACGGGTAGGTACTGTAGTGACCCGAACTTTTCCATGTTTATATATATTAATTGAGATTGATATTTACATGATTAAATGTTTCCAACATGTTAAGCAATCAAACTTGTTAAGACTTGATTAATTGAAATAGGTTTCATATAGACAATTGACCACCCAAGTTCACCGGTGATTCACGAACGTTAAAACTTGTAAAAACTATATGATGACATATATATGGTTATATATATAGTTAACATTATATTATGATAAGTAAACATATCATTAAGTATATTAACAATGAACTACATATGTAAAAACAAGACTACTAACTTAATGATTTTGAAGCGAGACATATATGTAACGATTATCGTTGTAACGACATTTAATGTATATATATCATATTAAGAGATATTCGTACATCATAATATCATGATAATATAATAATTTAAAATCTCTTTTGATATTATAAACATTGGGTTAACAACATTTAACAAGATCGTTAACCTAAAGGTTTCAAAACAACATTTACATGTAACGACTAACGATGACTTAACGACTCAGTTAAAATGTATATACATGTAGTGTTTTAATATGTATTTATACACTTTTGAAAGACTTCAATACACTTATCAAAATACTTCTACTTAACAAAAATGCTTACAATTACATCCTCGTTCAGTTTCATCAACAATTCTACTCGTATGCACCCGTATTCGTACTCGTACAATACACAGCTTTTAGATGTATGTACTATTGGTATATACACTCCAATGATCAGCTCTTAGCAGCCCATGTGAGTCACCTAACACATGTGGGAACCATCATTTGGAAACTAGCATGAAATATCTCATAAAATTACAAAAATATGAGTAATCATTCATGACTTATTTACATGAAAACAAAATTACATATCCTTTATATCTAATCCATACACCAACGACCAAAAACACCTACAAACACTTTCATTCTTCAATTTTATTCATCTAATTGATCTCTCTCAAGTTCTATCTTCAAGTTCTAAGTGTTCTTCATAAACTCCAAAAGTTCTAGTTTCATAAAATCAAGAATACTTTCAAGTTTGCTAGCTCACTTCCAATCTTGTAAGGTGATCATCCAACCTCAAGAAATCTTTGTTTCTTACAGTAGGTTATCATTCTAATACAAGGTAATAATCATATTCAAACTTTGGTTCAATTTCTATAACTATAACAATCTTATTTCAAGTGATGATCTTACTTGAACTTGTTTTCGTGTCATGATTCTGCTTCAAGAACTTCGAGCCATCCAAGGATCCATTGAAGCTAGATCCATTTTTCTCTTTTCCAGTAGATTTATCCAAGGAACTTAAGGTAGTAATGATGTTCATAACATCATTCGATTCATACATATAAAGCTATCTTATTCGAAGGTTTAAATTTGTAATCACTAGAACATAGTTTAGTTAATTCTAAACTTGTTCGCAAACAAAAGTTAATCCTTCTAACTTGACTTTTAAAATCAACTAAACACATGTTCTATATCTATATGATATGCTAACTTAATGATTTAAAACCTGGAAACACGAAAAACACTGTAAAACCGAATTTACGCCGTCGTAGTAACACCGCGGGCTGTTTTGGGTTAGTTAATTAAAAACTATGATAAACTTTGATTTTAAAGTTGTTATTCTGAGAAAATGATTTTTATTATGAACATGAAACTATATCCAAAAATTATGATTAAACTCAAAGTGGAAGTATGTTTTCTAAAATGGTCATCTAGACGTCGTTCTTTCGACTGAAATGACTACCTTTACAAAAATGACTTGTAACTTATTTTTCCGACTACAAACCTATACTTTTCTGTTTAGATTCATAAAATAGAGTTCAATATGAAACCATATCAATTTGATTCACTCAAAACGGATTTAAAATGAAGAAGTTATGGGTAAAACAAGATTGGATAATTTTTCTCATTTTAGCTACGTGAAAATTGGTAACAAATCTATTCCAACCATAACTTAATCAACTTGTGTTGTATATTATGTAATCTTGAGATACCATAGACACGTATACAATGTTTCGACCTATCATGTCGACACATCTATATATATTTCGGAACAACCATAGACACTCTATATGTGAATGTTGGAGTTAGCTATACAGGGTTGAGGTTGATTCCAAAATATATATAGTTTGAGTTGTGATCAATACTGAGATACGTATACACTGGGTCGTGGATTGATTCAAGATAATATTTATCGATTTATTTCTGTACATCTAACTGTGGACAACTAGTTGTAGGTTACTAACGAGGACAGCTGACTTAATAAACTTAAAACATCAAAATATATTAAAAGTGTTGTAAATATATTTTGAACATACTTTGATATATATGTATATATTGTTATAGGTTCGTGAATCAACCAGTGGCCAAGTCTTACTTCCCGACGAAGTAAAAATCTGTGAAAGTGAGTTATAGTCCCACTTTTAAAATCTAATATTTTTGGGATGAGAATACATGCAGGTTTTATAAATGATTTACAAAATAGACACAAGTACGTGAAACTACATTCTATGGTTGAATTATCGAAATCGAATATGCCCCTTTTTATTAAGTCTGGTAATCTAAGAATTAGGGAACAGACACCCTAATTGACGCGAATCCTAAAGATAGATCTATTGGGCCTAACAAACCCCATCCAAAGTACCGGATGCTTTAGTACTTCGAAATTTATATCATATCCGAAGGGTGTCCCGGAATGATGGGGATATTCTTAAATATGCATCTTGTTAATGTCGGTTACCAGGTGTTCACCATATGAATGATTTTTATCTCTATGTATGGGATGTGTATTGAAATATGAAATCTTGTGGTCTATTATTATGATTTGATAATATATAGGTTAAACCTATAACTCACCAACATTTTTTGTTGACATTTTAAGCATGTTTATTCTCAGGTGATTATTAAGAGCTTCCGCTATCGCATACTTAAATAAGGACGAGATTTGAAGTCCATGCTTGTATGATATTGTGTAAAAACTGCATTCAAGAAACTTTTTTTCGTTGTAACATATTTGTATTGTAAACCATTATGTAATGGTCGTGTGTAAACAGGATATTATAGATTATCATTATTTGATAATCTACGTAAAGCTTTTTAAACCTTTATTGATGAAATAAAGGTTATGGTTTGTTTTAAAATGAATGCAATCTTTGAAAAACGTCTCATATAGAGGTCAAAACCTCGCAACGAAATCAATTAATATGGAACGTTTTTAATCAATAAGAACGGGACATTTCAGTTGGTATATGGTATAACTTAATCAACTTGTATTATATATTATGTAATCTTGAGATACCATAGACACGTATACAATGTTTCGACCTATCATGTCGACACATCTATATATATTTCGGAACAACCATAGACACTCTATATGTGAATGTTGGAGTTAGCTATACAGGGTTGAGGTTGATTCCAAAATATATATAGTTTGAGTTGTGATCAATACTGAGATACGTATACACTGGGTCGTGGATTGATTCAAGATAATATTTATCGATTTATTTCTGTACATCTAACTGTGGACAACTAGTTGTAGGTTACTAACGAGGACAGCTGACTTAATAAACTTAAAACATCAAAATATATTAAAAGTGTTGTAAATATATTTTGAACATACTTTGATATATATGTATATATTGTTATAGGTTCGTGAATCAACCAGTGGCCAAGTCTTACTTCCCGACGAAGTAAAAATCTGTGAAAGTGAGTTATAGTCCCACTTTTAAAATCTAATATTTTTGGGATGAGAATACATGCAGGTTTTATAAATGATTTACAAAATAGACACAAGTACGTGAAACTACATTCTATGGTTGAATTATCGAAATCGAATATGCCCCTTTTTATTAAGTCTGGTAATCTAAGAATTAGGGAACAGACACCCTAATTGACGCGAATCCTAAAGATAGATCTATTGGGTTCCCGTTCTTATTGATTAAAAACGTTCCATATTAATTGATTTCGTTGCGAGGTTTTGACCTCTATATGAGACGTTTTTCAAAGACTGCATTCATTTTTAAACAAACCATAACCTTTATTTCATCAATAAAGGTTTAAAAAGCTTTACGTAGATTATCAAATAATGATAATCTAATATATCCTGTTTACACACGACCATTACATAATGGTTTACAATACAAATATGTTACAACAAAATAAGTTTCTTGAATGCAGTTTTTACACAATATCATACAAGCATGGACTCCAAATCTTGTCCTTATTTAAGTATGCGACAGCGGAAGCTCTTAATAATCACCTGAGAATAAACATGCTTAAAACGTCAACAAAAATGTTGGTGAGTTATAGGTTTAACCTATATATATCAAATCGTAACAATAGACCACAAGATTTCATATTTCAATACACATCCCATACATAGAGATAAAAATCATTCATATGGTGAACACCTGGTAACCGACAATAACAAGATGCATATATAAGAATATCCCCATCATTCCGGGACACCCTTCGGATATGATATAAATTTCGAAGTACTAAAGCATCCGGTACTTTGGATGGGGTTTGTTAGGCCCAATAGATCTATCTTTAGGATTCGCGTCAATTAGGGTGTCTGTTCCCTAATTCTTAGATTACCAGACTTAATAAAAAGGGGCATATTCGATTTCGATAATTCAACCATAGAATGTAGTTTCACGTACTTGTGTCTATTTTGTAAATCATTTATAAAACCTGCATGTATTCTCATCCCAAAAATATTAGATTTTAAAAGTGGGACTATAACTCACTTTCACAGATTTTTACTTCGTCGGGAAGTAAGACTTGGCCACTGGTTGATTCACGAACCTATAACAATATATACATATATATCAAAGTATGTTCAAAATATATTTACAACACTTTTAATATATTTTGATGTTTTAAGTTTATTAAGTCAGCTGTCCTCGTTAGTAACCTACAACTAGTTGTCCACAGTTAGATGTACAGAAATAAATCGATAAATATTATCTTGAATCAATCCACGACCCAGTGTATACGTATCTCAGTATTGATCACAACTCAAACTATATATATTTTGGAATCAACCTCAACCCTGTATAGCTAACTCCAACATTCACATATAGAGTGTCTATGGTTGTTCCGAAATATATATAGATGTGTCGACATGATAGGTCGAAACATTGTATACGTGTCTATGGTATCTCAAGATTACATAATATATAATACAAGTTGATTAAGTTATGGTTGGAATAGATTTGTTACCAATTTTCACGTAGCTAAAATGAGAAAAATTATCCAATCTTGTTTTACCCATAACTTCTTCATTTTAAATCCGTTTTGAGTGAATCAAATTGCTATGGTTTCATATTGAACTCTATTTTATGAATCTAAACAAAAAAAGTATAGGTTTCTAGTCGGAAAAATAAGTTACAAGTCGTTTTTGTAAAGGTAGTCATTTCAGTCGAAAGAACGACGTCTAGATGACCATTTTAGAAAACATACTTCCACTTTGAGTTTAACCATAATTTTTGGATATAGTTTCATGTTCATAATAAAAATCATTTTCTCAGAATAACAACTTTTAAATCAAAGTTTATCATAGTTTTTAATTAACTAACCCAAAACAGCCCGCGGTGTTACTAAGACGGCGTAAATCCGGTTTTACGGTGTTTTTCGTGTTTCCAGGTTTTAAATCATTAAGTTAGCATATCATATAGATATAGAACATGTGTTTAGTTGATTTTAAAAGTCAAGTTAGAAGGATTAACTTTTGTTTGCGAAATAGTTTAGAATTAACTAAACTATGTTCTAGTGATTACAAGTTTAAACCTTCGAATAAGATAGCTTTATATGTATGAATCGAATGATGTTATGAACATAATTACTACCTTAAGTTCCTTGGATGAACCTACTGGAAAAGAGAAAAATGGATCTAGCTTCAATGGATCCTTGGATGGCTCAAAGTTCTTGAAGCAAAATCATGACACGAAAACAAGTTCAAGTAAGATCATCACTTGAAATAAGATTGTTATAGTTATAGAAATTGAACCAAAGTTTGAATATGATTATTACCTTGTATTAGAATGATAACCTACTGTAAGAAACAAAGATTTCTTGAGGTTGGATGATCACCTTACAAGATTGGAAGTGAGCTAGCAAACTTGAAAGTATTCTTGATTTTATGAAACTAGAACTTTTGGAATTTATGAAGAACACTTAGAACTTGAAGATAGAACTTGAGAGAGTTCAATTAGATGAAGAAAATTGAAGAATGAAAGTGTTTGTAGGTGTTTTTGGTCGTTGGTGTATGGATTAGATATAAAGGATATGTAATTTTGTTTTCATGTAAATAAGTCATGAATGATTACTCATATTTTTGTAATCTTATGAGATATTTCATGCTAGTTGCCAAATGATGGTTCCCACATGTGTTAGGTGACTCACATGGGCTGCTAAGAGCTGATCATTGGAGTGTATATACCAATAGTACATACATCTAAAAGCTGTGTATTGTACGAGTACGAATACGGGTGCATACGAGTAGAATTGTTGATGAAACTGAACGAGAATGTAATTGTAAGCATTTTTGTTAAGTAGAAGTATTTTGATAAGTGTATTGAAGTCTTTCAAAAGTGTATAAATACATATTAAAACACTACATGTATATACATTTTAACTGAGTCGTTAAGTCATCGTTAGTCGTTACATGTAAGTGTTGTTTTGAAACCTTTAGGTTAACGATCTTGTTAAATGTTGTTAACCCAATGTTTATAATAACAAAAGAGATTTTAAATTATTATATTATCATGATATTATGATGTACGAATATTTCTTAATATGATATATATACATTAAATGTCGTTACAACGATAAACGTTACATATATGTCTCGTTTCAAAATCATTAAGTTAGTAGTCTTGTTTTTACATATGTAGTTCATTGTTAATATAATTAATGATATGTTTACTTATCATAATATCATGTTAACTATATATATAACCATATATATGTCATCATATAGTTTTTTTTTTACAAGTTTTAACGTTCGTGAATCACCGGTCAACTTGGGTGGTCAATTGTCTATATGAAATCTATTTCAATTAATCAAGTCTTAACAAGTTTGATTGCTTAACATGTTGGAAACATTTAATCATGTAAACATCAATCTCAATTAATATATATAAACATGGAAAAGTTCGGGTCACTACAGTACCTACCCGTTAAATAAATTTCGTCCCGAAATTTTAAGCTGTTGAAGGTGTTGACGAATCTTCTGGAAATAGATGCGGGTATTTCATCTTCATCTGATCTTCACGCTCCCAGGTGAACTCGGGTCCTCTACGAGCATTCCATCGAACCTTAACAATTGGTATCTTGTTTTGCTTAAGTCTTTTAACCTCACGATCCATTATTTCGACGGGTTCTTCGATGAATTGGAGTTTTTCGTTGATTTGGATTTCATCTAACGGAATAGTGAGATCTTCTTTAGCAAAACATTTCTTCAAATTCGAGACGTGGAAAGTGTTATGTACAGCCGCGAGTTGTTGAGGTAACTCAAGTCGGTAAGCTACTGGTCCGACACGATCAATAATCTTGAATGGTCCAATATACCTTGGATTTAATTTCCCTCGTTTACCAAATCGAACAACGCCTTTCCAAGGTGAAACTTTAAGCATGACCATCTCTCCAATTTCAAATTCTATATCTTTTCTTTTAATGTCAGCGTAGCTCTTTTGTCGACTTTGGGCGGTTTTCAACCGTTGTTGAATTTGGATGATCTTCTCGGTAGTTTCTTGTATAATCTCCGGACCCGTAATCTGTCTATCCCCCACCTCACTCCAACAAATCGGAGACCTGCACTTTCTACCATAAAGTGCTTCAAACGGCGCCATCTCAATGCTTGAATGGTAGCTGTTGTTGTAGGAAAATTCTGCTAACGGTAGATGTCGATCCCAACTGTTTCCGAAATCAATAACACATGCTCGTAGCATGTCTTCAAGCGTTTGTATCGTCCTTTCGCTCTGCCCATCAGTTTGTGGATGATAGGCAGTACTCATGTCTAGACGAGTTCCTAATGCTTGCTGTAATGTCTGCCAGAATCTTGAAATAAATCTGCCATCCCTATCAGAGATAATAGAGATTGGTATTCCATGTCTGGAGACGACTTCCTTCAAATACAGTCGTGCTAACTTCTCCATCTTGTCATCTTCTCTTATTGGTAGGAAGTGTGCTGATTTGGTGAGACGATCAACTATTACCCAAATAGTATCAAAACCACTTGCAGTCCTTGGCAATTTAGTGATGAAATCCATGGTAATGTTTTCCCATTTCCATTCCGGGATTTCGGGTTGTTGAAGTAAACCTGATGGTTTCTGATGCTCAGCTTTGACCTTAGAACACGTCAAACATTCTCCTACGTATTTAGCAACATCGGCTTTCATACCCGGCCACCAAAAATGTTTCTTGAGATCCTTGTACATCTTCCCCGTTCCAGGATGTATTGAGTATCTGGTTTTATGAGCTTCTCTAAGTACCATTTCTCTCATATCTCCAAATTTTGGTACCCAAATCCTTTCAGCCCTATACCGGGTTCCGTCTTCCCGAATATTAAGATGTTTCTCCGATCCTTTGGGTATTTCATCCTTTAAATTTCCCTCTTTTAAAACTCCTTGTTGCGCCTCCTTTATTTGAGTAGTAATGTTATTATGAATCATTATATTCATAGATTTTACTCGAATGGGTTCTCTATCCTTCCTGCTCAAGGCATCGGCTACCACATTTGCCTTCCCCGGGTGGTAACGAATCTCAAAATCGTAATCATTCAATAATTCAATCCACCTACGCTGCCTCATATTCAGTTGTTTCTGATTAAATATGTGTTGAAGACTTTTGTGGTCGGTATATATAATACTTTTGACCCCATATAAGTAGTGCCTCCAAGTCTTTAATGCAAAAACAACCGCGCCTAATTCCAAATCATGCGTCGTATAATTTTGTTCGTGAATCTTCAATTGTCTAGACGCATAAGCAATCACCTTCGTTCGTTGCATTAATACACAACCGAGACCTTGCTTTGATGCGTCACAATAAATCACAAAATCATCATTCCCTTCAGGCAATGACAATATAGGTGCCGTAGTTAGCTTTTTCTTCAATAACTGAAACGCTTTCTCTTGTTCATCATTCCATTCAAATTTCTTCCCTTTATGCGTTAATGCAGTCAAGGGTTTTGCTATTCTGGAAAAGTCTTGGATGAACCTTCTGTAGTAACCAGCTAGTCCTAAAAACTGGCGTATGTGTTTCGGAGTTTTCGGGGTTTCCCACTTTTCAACAGTTTCTATCTTTGCCGGATCCACCTTAATACCTTCTTTGTTCACTATTAGGACTAGCTATAATATATTAGTATTAACTATTTATATAATAATTTATTAATTGATAATATTTATGATATAATATTATTAATAAACATATTTAAATAATATATCTATTTATTAATATCTATTTCAGTTGGTATCAGAGCGTTGGTCTTAGAGAACCAGAAAATTTGCATTAGTGTGTCTTATCGAGTTTGTTAGGATGCATTAGTGAGTCTGGACTTCGACCGTGTTTTCTTTAAAAATGATTGCTTAACATTTTTGTTGGAAACTATATATTTTTAACATATGAATATTATGTGATATATTAATCTCTTAACGTGTTTGATATTATGTGATAGATGTCTACCTCTAGAACAAGTCCCATTGACTCACCTAATAATAATGAAGAGTCAAATGTAAATTGGAATAATTTGTGGACTGATTCACAAGTTCCCGAAGAGGAACCGGAAGAAGAGTCGGAACCGGAAGAAGAATCGGAACCGGAAGAAGAATCGGAACCGGATGAAGAAATAGAACCGGTGGGGGAAATAATAAAACGGTTAAGTAAAAGAAAATTCTCAACCAACCGACCAAAGTTAATTATGGTCAATGGTGTTTCCGCCAAGGAAGCAAAATATTGGGAGGATTACCAATTCTCCGATGAATCGGATTCCGACGAGAATTCCGATGATGTTATAGAAATTACCCCAACTGAATTTAAAAAGGCAAAAGAAAATAATAAGGGAAAGGGCATAAAAATAGAGAAATCTAATTCCAACCCCGATGAACTTTATATGTATCGTCAACCCCCGAAGTCCTTAAGTTGTAACAATGACCCGGGAACCTCTAAACCACCAGGTTTTTCTAAACCAATGTGGACAACGACGGTTCGTATTAGGGGAACATCATATATCCCTAGAAACTTGGCAAAACGAACCAAAACCGAAGAAGAAGAAACGAGCGAGTCGGAATAAGATAGTTGTATTCGTGTGGTGTAATATATGGAATATAGTGTTCTTATGCTTTATGATATATGTAAAAATTGCTTGTATTAATAAGTATTTTTTTTTTTATGAATCTAACTCTTGTCTATTTTACAGTTTAAAAATACAAAATGGATAGACAACCCAATATTTTAAAAGACCTACCCGGAGACATGATTGATGAAATCTTGTCTAGAGTCGGCCAGAATTCTTCGGCACAACTATTTAAGGCGAGATCAGTTTGTAAGACATTCGAAGAACGTTCCAAGAATGTCTTGGTTTATAAGAGACTTTCGTTTGAAAGATGGGGGATATCACATTGGGAAACCCATAAGTTACGATGTGTTTACTTTGACGCATATATTGCGGGGAACCCAAATGCTATTTTACGCAACGGGTTAAGAAATTATTTTGACTCAATATATCCGAATATTGGACTTCGTGATTTAGAAAAAGCGGCTAACATGCAACATAAAGAAGCATGTTATGCTTACGGATTAGTAATGTTCGCTTCTCACCAAAGTGAGAACAAGAACATCGGGCTACAACTATTAAACAAAACGTTTCCACAAGTGACGGAGTCGGTAATTGGGGTAAGAAATGAGGTTTTTAGATTATTACGGGACTGTTGGACATTACGTAACCCTCGTCCCTTTGATGACGTTACAACACGCTGTCTTATCAACGGCCATAACGGTTATGTTGCACAAGACCAAGGATGGGAAGTAGTCCTAGTAAAACCAGAATGCATGACTTGTTTCTGGACGTATGAATTACGTGTATTTATTGCCTTTGCTGAACGACTTGTGTACTAGCTAGAATTGTCTTCACAACTATCTTGTATCAAAGTTATTGTGTGCTATATTTCATGCTTTATGTAAAATAAGCGGTATTGTAAGTTTGTAAAATATTGTATAAAAGTTTGAACGCGAAATATTATTATAATCAGTTTTTCATATAGAATTGTAGTAGTTGAATTGTATATTAGCTACTAAGTATGAACTTAACGGGTAGGTACTACCCGAATTTAAACTTATAAAACGCTAATATGAAGAAAAAGCTTTTATAAAAGAGTTCATATTATGCTACGAAATACTATTAACTACTCTTAATATTCTGTATGATTAACTTGTTCCATTTAACTATTTTGAAGGAAATGGCACCGACTACTCGACACACCGTGAATATGAATGAAGAGGAATTTCGTACTTTTCTAGCTTCAAACATAGCCGCAGTACAGGCTGCGCTACATACCAACAATAACCTTGGATCTAGCAGTACAGGAAATCGTGTAGGATGCACCTACAAAGAATTCACTGCCTGCAAACCTTTGGAATTTGATGGAACCGAAGGACCGATCGGATTGAAACGGTGGACCGAGAAGGTTGAATCGGTGTTTGCCATAAGTAAGTGTACTGAAGAGGACAAAGTGAAGTACGC
Source organism: Rutidosis leptorrhynchoides (assembly GCF_046630445.1). NCBI lineage: Eukaryota > Viridiplantae > Streptophyta > Magnoliopsida > Asterales > Asteraceae > Rutidosis > Rutidosis leptorrhynchoides. The sequence goes on along the minus strand of NC_092336.1, from coordinate 554,903,340 downwards.
TACGCATACCTTCACAGGTTCTGCGTTAACATGGTGGAATACCTATCTAGAGCAAGTGGGACAAGATGATGCGTACGCACTACCGTGGTCATCATTCAAGCACTTGATGAACGAGAAGTACCGTCCCAGAACCGAGGTCAATAAGCTCAAGACAGAACTTAGAGGGTTACGAACCCAAGGATTTGATATTACCACGTACGAAAGACGATTCACAGAATTGTGCCTATTGTGTCCGGGAGCATTCGAAGATGAGGAAGAGAAGATCGACGCGTTTGTGAAAGGATTACCGGAAAGAATCCAAGAAGATATAAGTTCACACGAGCCCGCCTCCATACAACAGGCATGTAGAATGGCTCACAAACTAGTGAACCAGATTGAAGAAAGAATTAAAGAACAGACTACTGAAGAGGCCAATGTGAAGCAAGTCAAAAGAAAGTGGGAGGAAAACGGTGATAAGAATCACCAATACAACAACAACAGCAATTACAACAATAATCGCAACAATTATCCCAACAATCGCAACATCAATCGCAACTACAACAAACGGCCCAACAACAACAACAACAACAACAACAACAGCAACTACAACAATCATCCCAACAACAATAATAACCGCAACAACAACAACAATCAGAAGCAACTATGCCAAAGGTGTGAAAAGAATCACTCAGGGTTCTGCACCAAATTTTGCAACAAGTGTAAAAGAAATGGTCATAGCGCGGCGAAGTGTGAGGTCTACGGACCAGGGGTTAATAGAACGAAAGGAACAAATGGTGTCGGAACGAGTAATGGCGGAGCAAGTAGTGTCGGAGCAAGTTATGCCAATGTAGTTTGTTATAAATGTGAAAAACCAGGCCACATTATTAGAAATTGCCCGAACCAGGAGAACACGAATGGACAAGGCCGTGGAAGAGTTTTCAATATTAATGCGGTAGAGGCACAGGAAGACCCGGAGCTTGTTACGGGTACGTTTCTTATTGACAATAAATCTGCTTACGTTTTATTTGATTCGGGTGCGGATAGAAGCTATATGAGTAGAGATTTTTGTGCTAAATTAAGTTGTCCATTGACGCCTTTGGATAGTAAATTTTTACTCGAATTAGCAAATGGTAAATTAATTTCAGCAGATAATATATGTCGGAATCGAGAAATTAAACTGGTTAGCGAAACATTTAAGATTGATTTGATACCAGTAGAGTTAGGGAGTTTTGATGTGATAATCGGTATGGACTGGTTGAAAGAAGTGAAAGCGGAGATCGTTTGTTACAAAAATGCAATTCGCATTATACGAGAAAAAGGAAAACCCTTAATGGTGTACGGAGAAAAGGGCAACACGAAGCTACATCTTATTAGTAATTTGAAGGCACAAAAACTAATAAGAAAAGGTTGCTATGCTGTTTTAGCACACGTCGAGAAAGTACAAACTGAAGAAAAGAGCATCAATGATGTTCCCATTGCAAAAGAATTTCCCGATGTATTTCCGAAAGAATTACCGGGATTACCCCCACATCGATCCGTTGAATTTCAAATAGATCTTGTGCCAGGAGCTGCACCAATAGCTCGTGCTCCTTACAGACTCGCACCCAGCGAGATGAAAGAACTGCAAAGCCAATTACAAGAACTTTTAGAGCGTGGTTTCATTCGACCAAGCACATCACCGTGGGGAGCTCCTGTTTTGTTTGTCAAGAAGAAAGATGGTACATTCAGGTTGTGTATCGACTACCGAGAGTTGAACAAACTTACCATCAAGAACCGCTACCCACTACCGAGAATCGACGACTTATTTGATCAACTACAAGGCTCGTCTGTTTATTCAAAGATTGACTTACGTTCCGGGTATCATCAAATGCGGGTGAAAGAAGATGATATTCCAAAGACTGCTTTCAGAACACGTTACGGTCATTACGAGTTTATGGTCATGCCGTTTGGTTTAACTAATGCACCAGCTGTGTTCATGGACCTTATGAACCGAGTGTGTGGACCATACCTTGACAAGTTTGTCATTGTTTTCATTGATGACATACTTATTTACTCAAAGAATGACCAAGAACACGGTGAACATTTGAGAAAAGTGTTAGAAGTATTGAGGAAGGAAGAATTGTACGCTAAGTTTTCAAAGTGTGCATTTTGGTTGGAAGAAGTTCAATTCCTCGGTCACATAGTGAACAAAGAAGGTATTAAGGTGGATCCGGCAAAGATAGAAACTGTTGAAAAGTGGGAAACCCCGAAAACTCCGAAACACATACGCCAGTTTTTAGGACTAGCTGGTTACTACAGAAGGTTCATCCAAGACTTTTCCAGAATAGCAAAACCCTTGACTGCATTAACGCATAAAGGGAAGAAATTTGAATGGAATGATGAACAAGAGAAAGCGTTTCAGTTATTGAAGAAAAAGCTAACTACGGCACCTATATTGTCATTGCCTGAAGGGAATGATGATTTTGTGATTTATTGTGACGCATCAAAGCAAGGTCTCGGTTGTGTATTAATGCAACGAACGAAGGTGATTGCTTATGCGTCTAGACAATTGAAGATTCACGAACAAAATTATACGACGCATGATTTGGAATTAGGCGCGGTTGTTTTTGCATTAAAGACTTGGAGGCACTACTTATATGGGGTCAAAAGTATTATATATACCGACCACAAAAGTCTTCAACACATATTTAATCAGAAACAACTGAATATGAGGCAGCGTAGGTGGATTGAATTATTGAATGATTACGATTTTGAGATTCGTTACCACCCGGGGAAGGCAAATGTGGTAGCCGATGCCTTGAGCAGGAAGGATAGAGAACCCATTCGAGTAAAATCTATGAATATAATGATTCATAATAACATTACTACTCAAATAAAGGAGGCGCAACAAGGAGTTTTAAAAGAGGGAAATTTAAAGGATGAAATACCCAAAGGATCGGAGAAACATCTTAATATTCGGGAAGACGGAACCCGGTATAGGGCTGAAAGGATTTGGGTACCAAAATTTGGAGATATGAGAGAAATGGTACTTAGAGAAGCTCATAAAACCAGATACTCAATACATCCTGGAACGGGGAAGATGTACAAGGATCTCAAGAAACATTTTTGGTGGCCGGGTATGAAAGCCGATGTTGCTAAATACGTAGGAGAATGTTTGACGTGTTCTAAGGTCAAAGCTGAGCATCAGAAACCATCAGGTTTACTTCAACAACCCGAAATCCCGGAATGGAAATGGGAAAACATTACCATGGATTTCATCACTAAATTGCCAAGGACTGCAAGTGGTTTTGATACTATTTGGGTAATAGTTGATCGTCTCACCAAATCAGCACACTTCCTACCAATAAGAGAAGATGACAAGATGGAGAAGTTAGCACGACTGTATTTGAAGGAAGTCGTCTCCAGACATGGAATACCAATCTCTATTATCTCTGATAGGGATGGCAGATTTATTTCAAGATTCTGGCAGACATTACAGCAAGCATTAGGAACTCGTCTAGACATGAGTACTGCCTATCATCCACAAACTGATGGGCAGAGCGAAAGGACGATACAAACGCTTGAAGACATGCTACGAGCATGTGTTATTGATTTCGGAAACAGTTGGGATCGACATCTACCGTTAGCAGAATTTTCCTACAACAACAGCTACCATTCAAGCATTGAGATGGCGCCGTTTGAAGCACTTTATGGTAGAAAGTGCAGGTCTCCGATTTGTTGGAGTGAGGTGGGGGATAGACAGATTACGGGTCCGGAGATTATACAAGAAACTACCGAGAAGATCATCCAAATTCAACAACGGTTGAAAACCGCCCAAAGTCGACAAAAGAGCTACGCTGACATTAAAAGAAAAGATATAGAATTTGAAATTGGAGAGATGGTCATGCTTAAAGTTTCACCTTGGAAAGGCGTTGTTCGATTTGGTAAACGAGGGAAATTAAATCCAAGGTATATTGGACCATTCAAGATTATTGATCGTGTCGGACCAGTAGCTTACCGACTTGAGTTACCTCAACAACTCGCGGCTGTACATAACACTTTCCACGTCTCGAATTTGAAGAAATGTTTTGCTAAAGAAGATCTCACTATTCCGTTAGATGAAATCCAAATCAACGAAAAACTCCAATTCATCGAAGAACCCGTCGAAATAATGGATCGTGAGGTTAAAAGACTTAAGCAAAACAAGATACCAATTGTTAAGGTTCGATGGAATGCTCGTAGAGGACCCGAGTTCACCTGGGAGCGTGAAGATCAGATGAAGATGAAATACCCGCATCTATTTCCAGAAGATTCGTCAACACCTTCAACAGCTTAAAATTTCGGGACGAAATTTATTTAACGGGTAGGTACTGTAGTGACCCGAACTTTTCCATGTTTATATATATTAATTGAGATTGATGTTTACATGATTAAATGTTTCCAACATGTTAAGCAATCAAACTTGTTAAGACTTGATTAATTGAAATAGATTTCATATAGACAATTGACCACCCAAGTTGACCGGTGATTCACGAACGTTAAAACTTGTAAAAAAAAAACTATATGATGACATATATATGGTTATATATATAGTTAACATGATATTATGATAAGTAAACATATCATTAATTATATTAACAATGAACTACATATGTAAAAACAAGACTACTAACTTAATGATTTTGAAACGAGACATATATGTAACGTTTATCGTTGTAACGACATTTAATGTATATATATCATATTAAGAGATATTCGTACATCATAATATCATGATAATATAATAATTTAAAATCTCTTTTGTTATTATAAACATTGGGTTAACAACATTTAACAAGATCGTTAACCTAAAGGTTTCAAAACAACACTTACATGTAACGACTAACGATGACTTAACGACTCAGTTAAAATGTATATACATGTAGTGTTTTAATATGTATTTATACACTTTTGAAAGACTTCAATACACTTATCAAAATACTTCTACTTAACAAAAATGCTTACAATTACATTCTCGTTCAGTTTCATCAACAATTCTACTCGTATGCACCCGTATTCGTACTCGTACAATACACAGCTTTTAGATGTATGTACTATTGGTATATACACTCCAATGATCAGCTCTTAGCAGCCCATGTGAGTCACCTAACACATGTGGGAACCATCATTTGGCAACTAGCATGAAATATCTCATAAGATTACAAAAATATGAGTAATCATTCATGACTTATTTACATGAAAACAAAATTACATATCCTTTATATCTAATCCATACACCAACGACCAAAAACACCTACAAACACTTTCATTCTTCAATTTTCTTCATCTAATTGAACTCTCTCAAGTTCTATCTTCAAGTTCTAAGTGTTCTTCATAAATTCCAAAAGTTCTAGTTTCATAAAATCAAGAATACTTTCAAGTTTGCTAGCTCACTTCCAATCTTGTAAGGTGATCATCCAACCTCAAGAAATCTTTGTTTCTTACAGTAGGTTATCATTCTAATACAAGGTAATAATCATATTCAAACTTTGGTTCAATTTCTATAACTATAACAATCTTATTTCAAGTGATGATCTTACTTGAACTTGTTTTCGTGTCATGATTTTGCTTCAAGAACTTTGAGCCATCCAAGGATCCATTGAAGCTAGATCCATTTTTCTCTTTTCCAGTAGGTTCATCCAAGGAACTTAAGGTAGTAATGATGTTCATAACATCATTCGATTCATACATATAAAGCTATCTTATTCGAAGGTTTAAACTTGTAATCACTAGAACATAGTTTAGTTAATTCTAAACTATTTCGCAAACAAAAGTTAATCCTTCTAACTTGACTTTTAAAATCAACTAAACACATGTTCTATATCTATATGATATGCTAACTTAATGATTTAAAACCTGGAAACACGAAAAATACCGTAAAACCGGATTTACGCCGTCTTAGTAACACCGCGGGCTGTTTTGGGTTAGTTAATTAAAAACTATGATAAACTTTGATTTAAAAGTTGTTATTCTGAGAAAATGATTTTTATTATGAACATGAAACTATATCCAAAAATTATGGTTAAACTCAAAGTGGAAGTATGTTTTCTAAAATGGTCATCTAGACGTCGTTCTTTCGACTGAAATGACTACCTTTACAAAAACGACTTGTAACTTATTTTTCCGACTAGAAACCTATACTTTTTTTGTTTAGATTCATAAAATAGAGTTCAATATGAAACCATAGCAATTTGATTCACTCAAAACGGATTTAAAATGAAGAAGTTATGGGTAAAACAAGATTGGATAATTTTTCTCATTTTAGCTACGTGAAAATTGGTAACAAATCTATTCCAACCATAACTTAATCAACTTGTATTATATATTATGTAATCTTGAGATACCATAGACACGTATACAATGTTTCGACCTATCATGTCGACACATCTATATATATTTCGGAACAACCATAGACACTCTATATGTGAATGTTGGAGTTAGCTATACAGGGTTGAGGTTGATTCCAAAATATATATAGTTTGAGTTGTGATCAATACTGAGATACGTATACACTGGGTCGTGGATTGATTCAAGATAATATTTATCGATTTATTTCTGTACATCTAACTGTGGACAACTAGTTGTAGGTTACTAACGAGGACAGCTGACTTAATAAACTTAAAACATCAAAATATATTAAAAGTGTTGTAAATATATTTTGAACATACTTTGATATATATGTATATATTGTTATAGGTTCGTGAATCAACCAGTGGCCAAGTCTTACTTCCCGACGAAGTAAAAATCTGTGAAAGTGAGTTATAGTCCCACTTTTAAAATCTAATATTTTTGGGATGAGAATACATGCAGGTTTTATAAATGATTTACAAAATAGACACAAGTACGTGAAACTACATTCTATGGTTGAATTATCGAAATCGAATATGCCCCTTTTTATTAAGTCTGGTAATCTAAGAATTAGGGAACAGACACCCTAATTGACGCGAATCCTAAAGATAGATCTATTGGGCCTAACAAACCCCATCCAAAGTACCGGATGCTTTAGTACTTCGAAATTTATATCATATCCGAAGGGTGTCCCGGAATGATGGGGATATTCTTATATATGCATCTTGTTATTGTCGGTTACCAGGTGTTCACCATATGAATGATTTTTATCTCTATGTATGGGATGTGTATTGAAATATGAAATCTTGTGGTCTATTGTTACGATTTGATATATATAGGTTAAACCTATAACTCACCAACATTTTTGTTGACGTTTTAAGCATGTTTATTCTCAGGTGATTATTAAGAGCTTCCGCTGTCGCATACTTAAATAAGGACAAGATTTGGAGTCCATGCTTGTATGATATTGTGTAAAAACTGCATTCAAGAAACTTATTTTGTTGTAACATATTTGTATTGTAAACCATTATGTAATGGTCGTGTGTAAACAGGATATATTAGATTATCATTATTTGATAATCTACGTAAAGCTTTTTAAACCTTTATTGATGAAATAAAGGTTATGGTTTGTTTAAAAATGAATGCAGTCTTTGAAAAACGTCTCATATAGAGGTCAAAACCTATGTTTCATATAGACAATTGACCACCCAAGTTGACCGGTGATTCACGAACGTTAAAACTTGTAAAAACTATATGATGACATATATATGGATATATATATAGTTAACATGATACTATGATAAGTAAACATATCATTAAGTATATTAACAATGAACTACATATGTAAAAACAAGACTACTAACTTAATGATTTTTAAACGAGACATATATGTAACGATTATCGTTGTAAAGACATTTAATGTATATATATCATATTAAGAGATATTCATACATGATAATATCATGATAATATAATAATTTAAAATCTCATTTGATATTATAAACATTGGGTTAACAACATTTAACAAGATCGTTAACCTAAAGGTTTCAAAACAACACTTACATGTAACGACTAACGATGACTTAACGACTCAGTTAAAATGTATATACATGTAGTGTTTTAATATGTATTTATACACTTTTGAAAGACTTCAATACACTTATCAAAATACTTCTACTTAACAAAAATGCTTACAATTACATCCTCGTTCAGTTTCATCAACAATTCTACTCGTATGCACCCGTATTCGTACTCGTACAATACACAGCTTTTAGATGTATGTACTATTGGTATATACACTCCAATGATCAGCTCTTAGCAGCCCATGTGAGTCACCTAACACATGTGGGAACCATCATTTGGCAACTAGCATGAAATATCTCATAAAATTACAAAAATATGAGTAATCATTCATGACTTATTTACATGAAAACAAAATTACATATCCTTTATATCTAATCCATACACCAACGACCAAAAACACCTACAAACACTTTCATTCTTCAATTTTCTTCATCTAATTGATCTCTCTCAAGTTCTATCTTCAAGTTCTAAGTGTTCTTCATAAATTCCAAAAGTTATAGTTTCATAAAATCAAGAATACTTTCAAGTTTGCTAGCTCACTTCCAATCTTGTAAGGTGATCATCCAACCTCAAGAAATCTTTGTTTCTTACAGTAGGTTATCATTCTAATACAAGGTAATAATCATATTCAAACTTTGGTTCAATTTCTATAACTATAACAATCTTATTTCAAGTGATGATCTTACTTGAACTTGTTTTCGTGTCATGATTCTGCTTCAAGAACTTCGAGCCATCCAAGGATCCATTGAAGCTAGATCCATTTTTCTCTTTTCCAGTAGGTTTATCCAAGGAACTTAAGGCAGTAATGATGTTCATAACATCATTCAATTTATACATATAAAGCTATCTTATTCGAAGGTTTAAACTTGTATTCACTAGAACATAGTTTAGTTAATTCTAAACTTGTTCGCAAACAAAAGTTAATCCTTCTAACTTGACTTTTAAAATCAACTAAACACATGTTCTATATCTATATGATATGCTAACTTAATGATTTAAAACCTGGAAACACGAAAAACACCGTAAAACCGGATTTACGCCGTCGTAGTAACACCGCGGGCTGTTTTGGGTTAGTTAATTAAAAACTATGATAAACTTTGATTTTAAAGTTGTTATTCTGAGAAAATGATTTTTATTATGAACATGAAACTATATCCAAAAATTATGATTAAACTCAAAGTGGAAGTATGTTTTCTAAAATGGTCATCTAGACGTCGTTCTTTCGACTGAAATGACTACCTTTACAAAAATAACTTGTAACTTATTTTTCCGACTATAAACCTATACTTTTCTGTTTAGATTCATAAAATAGAGTTCAATATGAAACCATAGCAATTTGATTCACTCAAAACGGATTTAAAATGAAGAAGTTATGGGTAAAACAAGATTGGATAATTTTTCTCATTTTAGCTACGTGAAAATTGGTAACAAATCTATTCCAACCATAACTTAATCAACTTGTATTGTATATTATGTAATCTTGAGATACCATAGACACGTATACAATGTTTCGACCTATCATGTCGACACATCTATATATATTTCGGAACAACCATAGACACTCTATATGTGAATGTTGGAGTTAGCTATACAGGGTTGAGGTTGATTCCAAAATATATATAGTTTGAGTTGTGATCAATACTGAGATACGTATACACTGGGTCGTGGATTGATTCAAGATAATATTTATCGATTTATTTCTGCACATCTAACTGTGGACAACTAGTTGTAGGTTACTAACGAGGACAGCTGACTTAATAAACTTAAAAAATCAAAATATATTAAAAGTGTTGTAAATATATTTTGAACATACTTTGATATATATGTATATATTGTTATAGGTTCGTGAATTAACCAGTGGCCAAGTCTTACTTCCCGACGAAGTAAAAATCTGTTAAAGTGAGTTATAGTCCCACTTTTAAAATCTAATATTTTTGGGATGAGAATACATGCAGGTTTTATAAATGGTTTACAAAATAGACACAAGTACGTGAAACTACATTCTATGGTTGAATTATCAAAATCGAATATGCCCCTTTTTATTAAGTCTGGTAATCTAAGAATTAGGGAACAGACACCCTAATTGACGCGAATCCTAAAGATAGATCTATTGGGCCTAACAAACCCCATCCAAAGTACCGGATGCTTTAGTACTTCGAAATTTATATCATATCCGAAGGGTGTCCCGGAATGATGGGGATATTCTTATATATGCATCTTGTTAATGTCGGTTACCAGGTGTTCACCATATGAATGATTTTTATCTCTATGTATGGGATGTGTATTGAAATATGAACTCTTGTGGTCTATTATTATGATTTGATATATATAGGTTAAACCTATAACTCACCAACATTTTTGTTGACGTTTTAAGCATGTTTATTCTCAGGTGATTATTAAGAGCTTCCGCTGTCGCATACTTAAATAAGGACGAGATTTGGAGTCCATGCTTGTATGATATTGTGTAAAAACTGCATTCAAGAAACTTATTTTGTTGTAACATATTTGTATTGTAAACCATTATGTAATGGTCGTGTGTAAACAGGATATTTTAGATTATCATTATTTGATAATCTACGTAAAGCTTTTTAAAACCTTTATCTATGAAATAAAGGTTATGGTTTGTTTTAAAAATGAATGCAGTCTTTGAAAAACGTCTCATATAGAGGTCAAAACCTCGCAACGAAATCAATTAATATGGAACGTTTTTAATCAATAAGAACGGGACATTTCAGTAACTGAAATGTCCCGTTCTTATTGATTAAAAACGTTCCATATTACTTGATTTCGTTGCGAGGTTTTGACCTCTATATGAGACGTTTTTCAAAGACTGCATTCATTTTTAAACAAACCATAACCTTTATTTCATCAATAAAGGTTTAAAACGCTTTACGTAGATTATCAAATAATGATAATCTAAAATATCCTGTTTACACACGACCATTACATAATGGTTTACAATACAAATATGTTACAACAAAATAAGTTTCTTGAATGCAGTTTTTACACAATATCATACAAGCATGGACTCCAAATCTTGTCCTTATTTAAGTATGTGACAGCGGAAGCTCTTAATAATCACCTGAGAATAAACATGCTTAAAACGTCAACAAAAATGTTGGTGAGTTATAGGTTTAACCTATATATATCAAATCGTAACAATAGACCACAAGATTTCATATTTCAATACACATCCCATACATAGAGATAAAAATCATTCATATGGTGAACACCTGGTAACCGACAATAACAAGATGCATATATAAGAATATCCCCATCATTCCGGGACACCCTTCGGATATGATATAAATTTCGAAGTACTAAAGCATCCGGTACTTTGGATGGGGTTTGTTAGGCCCAATAGATCTATCTTTAGGATTCGCGTCAATTAGGGTGTCTGTTCCCTAATTCTTAGATTACCAGACTTAATAAAAAGGGGCATATTCGATTTCGATAATTCAACCATAGAATGTAGTTTCACGTACTTGTGTCTATTTTGTAAATCATTTATAAAACCTGCATGTATTCTCATCCCAAAAATATTAGATTTTAAAAGTGGGACTATAACTCACTTTCACAGATTTTTACTTCGTCGGGAAGTAAGACTTGGCCACTGGTTGATTCACGAACCTATAACAATATATACATATATATCAAAGTATGTTCAAAATATATTTACAACACTTTTAATATATTTTGATGTTTTAAGTTTATTAAGTCAGCTGTCCTCGTTAGTAACCTACAACTAGTTGTCCACAGTTAGATGTACAGAAATAAATCGATAAATATTATCTTGAATCAATCCACGACCCAGTGTATACGTATCTCAGTATTGATCACAACTCAAACTATATATATTTTGGAATCAACCTCAACCCTGTATAGCTAACTCCAACATTCACATATAGAGTGTCTATGGTTGTTCCGAAATATATATAGATGTGTCGACATGATAGGTCGAAACATTGTATACGTGTCTATGGTATCTCAAGATTACATAATATATAATACAAGTTGATTAAGTTATGGTTGGAATAGATTTGTTACCAATTTTCACGTAGCTAAAATGAGAAAAATTATCCAATCTTGTTTTACCCATAACTTCTTCATTTTAAATCCGTTTTGAGTGAATCAAATTGCTATGGTTTCATATTGAACTCTATTTTATGAATCTAAACAGAAAAAGTATAGGTTTATAGTCGAAAAAATAAGTTACAAGTCGTTTTTGTAAAGGTAGTCATTTCAGTCGAAAGAACGACGTCTAGATGACCATTTTAGAAAACATACTTTCACTTTGAGTTTAACCATAATTTTTGGATATAGTTTCATGTTCATAATAAAAATCATTTTCTCAGAATAACAACTTTTAAATCAAAGTTTATCATAGTTTTTAATTAACTAACCCAAAACAGCCCGCGGTGTTACTACGACGGCGTAAATCCGGTTTTACGGTGTTTTCGTGTTTCCAGGTTTTAAATCATTAAGTTAGCATATCATATAGATATAGAACATGTGTTTAGTTGATTTTAAAAGTCAAGTTAGAAGGATTAACTTTTGTTTGCGAACAAGTTTAGAATTAACTAAACTATGTTCTAGTGATTACAAGTTTAAACCTTCGAATAAGATAGCTTTATATGTATGAATCGAATGATGTTATGAACATCATTACTACCTTAATTTCCTTGGATAAACCTACTGGAAAAGAGAAAAATGGATCTAGCTTCAATGGATCCTTGGATGGCTCGAAGTTCTTGAAGCAGAATCATGACACGAAAACAAGTTCAAGTAAGATCATCACTTGAAATAAGATTGTTATAGTTATAGAAATTGAACCAAAGTTTGAATATGATTATTACCTTGTATTAGAATGATAACCTACTGTAAGAAACAAAGATTTCTTGAGGTTGGATGATCACCTTACAAGATTGGAAGTGAGCTAGCAAACTTGAAAGTATTCTTGATTTTATGAAACTAGAACTTTTGGAATTTATGAAGAACACTTAGAACTTGAAGATAGAACTTGAGAGAGATCAATTAGATGAAGAAAATTGAAGAATAAAAGTGTTTGTAGGTGTTTTTGGTCGTTGGTGTATGGATTAGATATAAAGGATATGTAATTTTGTTTTCATGTAAATAAGTCATGAATGATTACTCATATTTTTGTAATTTTATGAGATATTTCATGCTAGTTGCCAAATGATGGTTCCCACATGTGTTAGGTGACTCACATGGGCTGCTAAGAGCTGATCATTGGAGTGTATATACCAATAGTACATACATCTAAAAGCTGTGTATTGTACGAGTACGAATACGGGTGCATACGAGTAGAATTGTTGATGAAACTGAACGAGGATGTAATTGTAAGCATTTTTGTTAAGTAGAAGTATTTTGATAAGTGTATTGAAGTCTTTCAAAAGTGTATAAATACATATTAAAACACTACATGTATATACATTTTAACTGAGTCGTTAAGTCATCGTTAGTCGTTACATGTAAATGTTGTTTTGAAACCTTTAGGTTAACGATCTTGTTAAATGTTGTTAACCCAATGTTTATAATATCAAAAGAGATTTTAAATTATTATATTATCATGATATTATGATGTACGAATATCTCTTAATATGATATATATACATTAAATGTCGTTACAACGATAATCGTTACACATATGTCTCGTTTCAAAATCATTAAGTTAGTAGTCTTGTTTTTACATATGTAGTTCATTGTTAATATACTTAATGATATGTTTAATTATCATAATATAATTTTAACTATATATATAACCATATATATGTCATCATATAGTTTTTACAAGTTTTAACGTTCGTGAATCACCGGTCAACTTGGGTGGTCAATTGTCTATATGAAACCTATTTTAATTAATCAAGTCTTAACAAGTTTGATTGCTTAACATGTTGGAAACATTTAATCATGTAAACATCAATCTCAGTTAATATATATAAACATGGAAAAGTTCGGGTCACTACAGTACCTACCCGTTAAATAAATTTCGCCCCGAAATTTTAAGCTGTTGAAGGTGTTGACGAATCTTCTGGAAATAGATGCGGGTATTTCTTCTTCATCTGATCTTCACGCTCCCAGGTGAACTCGGGTCCTCTACGAGCATTCCATCGAACCTTAACAATTGGTATCTTGTTTTGCTTAAGTCTTTTAACCTCACGATCCATTATTTCGACGGGTTCTTCGATGAATTGAAGTTTTTCGTTGATTTGGATTTCATCTAACGGAATAGTGAGATCTTCTTTAGCAAAACATTTCTTTAAATTCGAGACGTGGAAAGTGTTATGTACAGCCGCGAGTTGTTGAGGTAACTCTAGTCGGTAAGCTACTGGTCCGACACGATCAATAATCTTGAATGGTCCAATATACCTTGGATTTAATTTCCCTCGTTTACCAAATCGAACAACGCCTTTCCAAGGTGCAACTTTAAGCATGACCATCTCTCCAATTTCAAATTCTATATCTTTTCTTTTAATGTCAGCGTAGCTCTTTTGTCGACTTTGGGCGGTTTTCAACCGTTGTTGAATTTGGATGATCTTCTCGGTAGTTTCTTGTATAATCTCCGGACCCGTAATCTGTCTATCCCCCACTTCACTCCAACAAATCGGAGACCTGCACTTTCTACCATAAAGTGCTTCAAATGGCGCCATCTCAATACTTGAATGGTAGCTGTTGTTGTAGGAAAATTCTGCTAACGGTAGATGTCGATCCCAACTGTTTCCGAAATCAATAACACAAGCTCGTAGCATGTCTTCAAGCGTTTGTATCGTCCTTTCGCTCTGCCCATCAGTTTGTGGATGATAGGCAGTACTCATGTCTAGACGAGTTCCTAATGCTTGCTGTAATGTCTGCCAGAATCTTGAAATAAATCTGCCATCCCTATCAGAGATAATAGAGATTGGTATTCCATGTCTGGAGATGACTTCCTTCAAATACAGTCGTGCTAACTTCTCCATCTTGTCATCTTCTCTTATTGGTAGGAAGTGTGCTGATTTGGTGAGACGATCAACTATTACCCAAATAGTATCAAAACCACTTGCAGTCCTTGGCAATTTAGTGATGAAATCCATGGTAATGTTTTCCCATTTCCATTCCGGGATTTCGGGTTGTTGAAGTAGACCTGATGGTTTCTGATGCTCAGCTTTGACCTTAGAACACGTCAAACATTCTCCTACGTATTTAGCAACATCGGCTTTCATACCCGGCCACCAAAAATGTTTCTTGAGATCCTTGTACATCTTCCCCGTTCCAGGATGTATTGAGTATCTGGTTTTATGAGCTTCTCTAAGTACCATTTCTCTCATATCTCCAAATTTTGGTACCCAAATCCTTTCAGCCCTATACCGGGTTCCGTCTTCCCGAATATTAAGATGCTTCTCCGATCCTTTGGGTATTTCATCCTTTAAATTTCCCTCTTTTAAAACTCCTTGTTGCGCCTCCTTTATTTGAGTAGTAATGTTATTATGAATCATTATATTCATAGATTTTACTCGAATGGGTTCTCTATCCTTCCTGCTCAAGGCATCGGCTACCACATTTGCCTTCCCCGGGTGGTAACGAATCTCAAAATCGTAATCATTCAATAATTCAATCCACCTACGCTGCCTCATATTCAGTTGTTTCTGATTAAATATGTGTTGAAGACTTTTGTGGTCGGTATATATAATACTTTTGACCCCATATAAGTAGTGCCTCCAAGTCTTTAATGCAAAAACAACCGCGCCTAATTCCAAATCATGCGTCGTATAATTTTGTTCGTGAATCTTCAATTGTCTAGACGCATAAGCAATCACCTTCGTTCGTTGCATTAATACACAACCGAGACCTTGCTTTGATGCGTCACAATAAATCACAAAATCATCATTCCCTTCAGGCAATGACAATATAGGTGCCGTAGTTAGCTTTTTCTTCAATAACTGAAACGCTTTCTCTTGTTCATCATTCCATTCAAATTTCTTCCCTTTATTCGTTAATGCAGTCAAGGGTTTTGCTATTCTGGAAAAGTCTTGGATGAACCTTCTGTAGTAACCAGCTAGTCCTAAAAACTGGCGTACGTGTTTCGGAGTTTTCGGGGTTTCCCACTTTTCAACAGTTTCTATCTTTGCTGGATCCACCTTAATACCTTCTTTGTTCACTATGTGACCGAGGAATTGAACTTCTTCCAACCAAAATGCACACTTTGAAAACTTAGCGTACAATTCTTCCTTCCTCAATACTTCTAACACCTTTCTCAAATGTTCACCGTGTTCTTGGTCATTCTTTGAGTAAATAAGTATGTCATCAATGAAAACAATGACAAACTTGTCAAGGTATGGTCCACACACTCGGTTCATAAGGTCCATGAACACAGCTGGTGCATTAGTTAAACCAAACGGCATGACCATAAACTCGTAATGACCGTAACGTGTTCTGAAAGCAGTCTTTGGAATATCATCTTCTTTCACCCTCATTTGATGATACCCGGAACGTAAGTCAATCTTTGAATAAACAGACGAGCCTTGTAGTTGATCAAATAAGTCGTCGATTCTCGGTAGTGGGTAGCGGTTCTTGATGGTAAGTTTGTTCAACTCTCGGTAGTCGATACACAACCTGAATGTACCATCTTTCTTCTTGACAAACAAAACAGGAGCTCCCCACGGTGATGTGCTTGGTTGAATGAAACCACGCTCTCAAACACGAAGATTACACAAGTCACTTTGGAGATATGAGAGAAATGGTACTTAGAGAAGCTCATAAAACCAGATACTCAATACATCCTGGAACGGGGAAGATGTACAAGGATCTCAAGAAACATTTTTGGTGGCCGGGTATGAAAGCCGATGTTGCTAAATACGTAGGAGAATGTTTGACGTGTTCTAAGGTCAAAGCTGAGCATCAGAAACCATCAGGTCTACTTCAACAACCCGAAATCCCGGAATGGAAATGGGAAAACATTACCATGGATTTCATCACTAAATTGCCAAGGACTGCAAGTGGTTTTGATACTATTTGGGTAATAGTTGATCGTCTCACCAAATCAGCACACTTCCTACCAATAAGAGAAGATGACAAGATGGAGAAGTTAGCACGACTGTATTTGAAGGAAGTCGTCTCCAGACATGGAATACCAATCTCTATTATCTCTGATAGGGATGGCAGATTTATTTCAAGATTCTGGCAGACATTACAGCAAGCATTAGGAACTCGTCTAGACATGAGTACTGCCTATCATCCACAAACTGATGGGCAGAGCGAAAGGACGATACAAACGCTTGAAGACATGCTACGAACATGTGTTATTGATTTCGGAAACAGTTGGGATCGACATCTACCGTTAGCAGAATTTTCCTACAACAACAGCTACCATTCAAGCATTGAGATGGCGCCGTTTGAAGCACTTTATGGTAGAAAGTGCAGGTCTCCGATTTGTTGGAGTGAAGTGGGGGATAGACAGATTACGGGTCCGGAGATTATACAAGAAACTACCGAGAAGATCATCCAAATTCAACAACGGTTGAAAACCGCCCAAAGTCGACAAAAGAGCTACGCTGACATTAAAAGAAAAGATATAGAATTTGAAATTGGAGAGATGGTCATGCTTAAAGTTGCACCTTGGAAAGGCGTTGTTCGATTTGGTAAACGAGGGAAATTAAATCCAAGGTATATTGGACCATTCAAGATTATTGATCGTATCGGACCAGTAGCTTACCGACTAGAGTTACCTCAACAACTCGCGGCTGTACATAACACTTTCCACGTCTCGAATTTAAAGAAATGTTTTTCTAAAGAAGATCTCACTATTCCGTTAGATGAAATCCAAATCAACGAAAAACTTCAATTCATCGAAGAACCCGTCGAAATAATGGATCGTGAGGTTAAAAGACTTAAGCAAAACAAGATACCAATTGTTAAAGTTCGATGGAATGCTCGTAGAGGACCTGAGTTCACCTGGGAGCGTGAAGATCAGATGAAGAAGAAATACCCGCATCTATTTCCAGAAGATTCGTCAACACCTTCAACAGCTTAAAATTTCGGGACGAAATTTATTTAACGGGTAGGTACTGTAGTGACCCGAACTTTTCCATGTTTATATATATTAATTGAGATTGATATTTACATGATTAAATGTTTCCAACATGTTAAGCAATCAAACTTGTTAAGACTTGATTAATTGAAATAGGTTTCATATAGACAATTGACCACCCAAGTTGACCGGTGATTCACGAACGTTAAAACTTGTAAAAACTATATGATGACATATATATGGTTATATATATAGTTAAAATTATATTATGATAATTAAACATATCATTAAGTATATTAACAATGAACTACATATGTAAAAACAAGACTACTAACTTAATGATTTTGAAACGAGACATATGTGTAACGATTATCGTTGTAACGACATTTAATGTATATATATCATATTAAGAGATATTCGTACATCATAATATCATGATAATATAATAATTTAAAATCTCTTTTGATATTATAAACATTGGGTTAACAACATTTAACAAGATCGTTAACCTAAAGGTTTCAAAACAACATTTACATGTAACGACTAACGATGACTTAACGACTCAGTTAAAATGTATATACATGTAGTGTTTTAATATGTATTTATACACTTTTTAAAGACTTCAATACACTTATCAAAATACTTCTACTTAACAAAAATGCTTACAATTACATCCTCGTTCAGTTTCATCAACAATTCTACTCGTATGCACCCGTATTCGTACTCGTACAATACACAGCTTTTAGATGTATGTACTATTGGTATATACACTCCAATGATCAGCTCTTAGCAGCCCATGTGAGTCACCTAACACATGTGGGAACCATCATTTGGCAACTAGCATGAAATATCTCATAAAATTACAAAAATATGAGTAATCATTCATGACTTATTTACATGAAAACAAAATTACATATCCTTTATATCTAATCCATACACCAACGACCAAAAACACCTACAAACACTTTTATTCTTCAATTTTCTTCATCTAATTGATCTCTCTCAAGTTCTATCTTCAAGTTCTAAGTGTTCTTCATAAATTCCAAAAGTTCTAGTTTCATAAAATCAAGAATACTTTCAAGTTTGCTAGCTCACTTCCAATCTTGTAAGGTGATCATCCAACCTCAAGAAATCTTTGTTTCTTACAGTAGGTTATCATTCTAATACAAGGTAATAATCATATTCAAACTTTGGTTCAATTTCTATAACTATAACAATCTTATTTCAAGTGATGATCTTACTTGAACTTGTTTTCGTGTCATGATTCTGCTTCAAGAACTTCGAGCCATCCAAGGATCCATTGAAGCTAGATCCATTTTTCTCTTTTCCAGTAGGTTTATCCAAGGAAATTAAGGTAGTAATGATGTTCATAACATCATTCGATTCATACATATAAAGCTATCTTATTCGAAGGTTTAAACTTGTAATCACTAGAACATAGTTTAGTTAATTCTAAACTTGTTCGCAAACAAAAGTTAATCCTTCTAACTTGACTTTTAAAATCAACTAAACACATGTTCTATATCTATATGATATGCTAACTTAATGATTTAAAACCTGGAAACACGAAAACACCGTAAAACCGGATTTACGCCGTCGTAGTAACACCGCGGGCTGTTTTGGGTTAGTTAATTAAAAACTATGATAAACTTTGATTTAAAAGTTGTTATTCTGAGAAAATGATTTTTATTATGAACATGAAACTATATCCAAAAATTATGGTTAAACTCAAAGTGAAAGTATGTTTTCTAAAATGGTCATCTAGACGTCGTTCTTTCGACTGAAATGACTACCTTTACAAAAACGACTTGTAACTTATTTTTTCGACTATAAACCTATACTTTTTCTGTTTAGATTCATAAAATAGAGTTCAATATGAAACCATAGCAATTTGATTCACTCAAAACGGATTTAAAATGAAGAAGTTATGGGTAAAACAAGATTGGATAATTTTTCTCATTTTAGCTACGTGAAAATTGGTAACAAATCTATTCCAACCATAACTTAATCAACTTGTATTGTATATTATGTAATCTTGAGATACCATAGACACGTATACAATGTTTCGACCTATCATGTCGACACATCTATATATATTTCGGAACAACCATAGACACTCTATATGTGAATGTTGGAGTTAGCTATACAGGGTTGAGGTTGATTCCAAAATATATATAGTTTGAGTTGTGATCAATACTGAGATACGTATACACTGGGTCGTGGATTGATTCAAGATAATATTTATCGATTTATTTTTCTGTACATCTAACTGTGGACAACTAGTTGTAGGTTACTAACGAGGACAGCTGACTTAATAAACTTAAAACATCAAAATATATTAAAAGTGTTGTAAATATATTTTGAACATACTTTGATATATATGTATATATTGTTATAGGTTCGTGAATCAACCAGTGGCCAAGTCTTACTTCCCGACGAAGTAAAAATCTGTGAAAGTGAGTTATAGTCCCACTTTTAAAATCTAATATTTTTGGGATGAGAATACATGCAGGTTTTATAAATGATTTACAAAATAGACACAAGTACGTGAAACTACATTCTATGGTTGAATTAACGAAATCGAATATGCCCCTTTTTATTAAGTCTGGTAATCTAAGAATTAGGGAACAGACACCCTAATTGACGCGAATCCTAAAGATAGATCTATTGGGCCTAACAAACCCCATCCAAAGTACCGGATGCTTTAGTACTTCGAAATTTATATCATATCCGAAGGGTGTCCCGGAATGATGGGGATATTCTTATATATGCATCTTGTTATTGTCGGTTACCAGGTGTTCACCATATGAATGATTTTTATCTCTATGTATGGGATGTGTATTGAAATATGAAATCTTGTGGTCTATTGTTACGATTTGATATATATAGGTTAAACCTATAACTCACCAACATTTTTGTTGATGTTTAAAGCATGTTTATTCTCAGGTGAATATTAAGAGCTTCCGCTGTTGCATACTAAAATAAGGACAAGATTTGGAGTCCATGTTTGTATGATATTGTGTAAAAACTGCATTCAAGAAACTGATTTCGATGTAACATATTTGTATTGTAAACCATTATGTAATGGTCGTGTGTAAACAGGATATTTTAGATTATCATTATTTGATAATCTACGTAAAGCTTTTTAAACCTTTATTTATGAAATAAAGGTTATGGTTTGTTTTAAAAATGAATGCAGTCTTTGAAAAACGTCTCATATAGAGGTCAAAACCTCGCAACGAAATCAATTAATATGGAACGTTTTTAATCAATAAGAACGGGACATTTCAGCTAATCCATCCGGACGAAGTCCATATCGATTAAAAATGATTCACAACAGTTGATTACATCGCGAGGTACTTGACCTCTATATGATACATTTTACAAACATTGCATTCGTTTTTGAAAAGACAAACTTTCATTTCATCGAAAGTTGACGACATGCATATCATTTCATAATATATCTAACTATATTTGAATTAATAATAATCTTGATGAACTCAACGACTAGAATGCAACGTCTTTTGAAATATGTCGTGAATGACTCCAAGTAATATCTCTAAGATGAGCAAATGCACAGCGGAAGATTTCTTTCATACCTGAGAATAAACATGCTTTAAAGTGTCAACCAAAAGGTTGGTGAGTTCATTAGTTTATCATAAACGATCATTTTCATAATTTTAATAGACCACAAGATTTCATATTTCCATTTCCCATAAACATACGTCCCATGCATAGAGACAAAAATAATCATTCATATGGATTGAACACCTGGTAACCGACATTCACAATATGCATATAAGAATATCCCCATCATTCCGGGATCCTCCTTCGGACATGATATAAATTTCGAAGTACTAAAGCATCCGGTACTTTGGATGGGGCTTGTTGGGCCCGATAGATCTATCTTTAGAGTTCGCGTCAATTAGGGTGTCTGTTCCCTAATTCTTAGATTACCAGACTTAATAAAAAGGGGCATATTCGATTTCGATCATTCAACCATATAATGTAGTTTCGATTACTTGTGTCTATTTCGTAAAACATTTATAAAAGCAGCGCATGTAATTCTCAGTCCCAAAAATATATATTGCAAAAGCATTTAAAAAGGGATTAATGAAACTCACGCATATAAATATTGTAAACCAGTTAATAAAGCATTTACATTATTCTCAGCCCAAAAACGTAAAGAGTAAAAAGGGAGCAAATAAAACTCACCTAATGTATTTTGTAGTGAAAATACATATGACGACATTGAACGAGTATAGGGTTGGCCTCGGATTCACGAACCTATATTATTTGTATATATATTAAAACGTATAATCGTAATTGACAAGTTTATGTATTATCATTAATTGTTATTTTAGTAATTTATATGTTTTATTAATAACTAAATTAACTATATTTATTTTATATACTTTATTTATTATGAAAATATTAATGTTATTATGTGATATGTACTAAATATATTCTTATATAGCTATTTATTTGGTAGAATAATATAAGTAACAATTTGTATCTTTTTATGATAATATTAATATTAATAATAATTAGATTTTTAGTAATGATATTGATATTAATAGTTTTGATAATAATAATAAAAGTAATGATAATAATAATGATAAGATAAAATGTTAGTTTTTATAAAAATAATACTTTTAATAATAATGGTGATTTTTATAGTAATGATGATTTTATAGTAATGATATAGATAATACCTGTTAATAATAATAATAATAATAAATGATTGTTTTTAATTCAAAGGGAAATCTTGTTATAATATAAAATTTTCAGTGCAAATGTAAATCTTGATACTAATAATAATAAGAATGATAATAATACTAATAATACTAATCATACTTATGATAATACTGACAACATTAGTAATAATACGTATGTTAATAATTATACTAATACTTATGCAATGATGCTAATATTAATACTAATGAAATTAGTAATAAATTGTGTTATTTTTATAATAACACTAATAATGATAATAATAATCATAATAATGATAATACTTGTATCAATAGTAATTATGATAATAATACTAGTACTACCAAATGATAATATTTAGTAAAATCAAAAAAACATAATAATATTAATCCTATTATTTATTAACATAATAACAATTATTAATAATAATATCAATAATACCAATAATATTTATAATAATAATAATAACAATAGAAGTAATCTTAGTATGAAAACTACCTCATTAGGCTTTTTTTAAAAAAAATGTCTCTGCCTAGTCTCGAACCCGTGACCTCCCACTACTACACCAACACCCTTAACCATTACTCCAATTCTGTCCTTCTGTTAACATACTCAACCCATTTAATTATACACCATATTATTTTAGTTCTTCCTCTAACCCATTTCATAATCATGTTATCATTTTAATCATCACCATAATCCTCCACGACCTCACCATCACAGCCCATCATTCATCATTATTATCTATCATCAATCGTGTACAAGTAGAAACCCAGTCGAAGCCTACTCATTCAAAAGAATTGTTACTAGCCCGGGTTAAAAATCAATAGCCCATTCCGAATTTATTAATAAGCCCAACAGCAAAACCCTTTAATTTCGAACATGAATAAAAACGCTAGTTTCACAAGTCCATTAACATATAACCAAAACAAGCCCAATAAAAGAAAAATCAAATCCAACCTGTCTTAAAGAAAGAAAGAAAACGTCGGTGTCTTAATCAAGTTGTAGCAGCCTTCTTTGACCACCGTAGCAATAGTATCGAACAAGAGATGGTTGTGGGAGCTGTCGAACATAAACATATAATGATAGAAGATAACGTGGGTGTCGAAGAAGGAGTGTTTTGGGTTTGAAACTGACCAGAAAAATAACAACAATAATATCATACTTCTTTGAATCATGTCATCATCATCATCTTTACTCGAACATCATCATTATCCTTCATTCACAGTTTAAGATAAAAACAGAAACTGCAGCAGTAAAAGGGAATCGAAGATGTGATGTTGGTATTTGGTTTAACCAAGAAAAAAAATAAAAGAACTGTAGTAGATGGTGGCTGCAGTTGGTGATTGTTCATGGGACATAAACGTTTTTATAGAAACTGCAGTTACCGGTAACTATTATCGATGGTTGCAGGTGAATGTACAGCAGCCTGATTATGGTAACTTAAGGTGGTGATCTTGTGGTGTCGATGATGGTGGTGGATTATGGTAACCGGAGTTGAAGATCGATGGTGGAAAGAGAAAAAGGTGGTTTGTAGTGTGGTGTATGTTGGTTCCCGGAGGAGATTGAGTGTTGATCGACAATGGCGGATTAGGTGGGTTTGCTTGCGGTTGTCGAGTGTAGGGAGGGTGAAGATGATCATATTTGATCACGAACTAAAAATATATATGTGTATGTCTTCGTGTGGATGTATGTCCATATGATTCTGTATATAATAGAAAAATGTGGTTCATTGAATCTCAAAAAAAAATATAACATAAATCTAAGTAGTAACTGATATATTACGTAGTGGGGTTTTTGTGATTAGAGTGTTTGTTGGTTTTCATATGTGTGTGTGCATATAATATATCTATATTCAGTGTTAGTGGGTATATATATAATTTATGAGTTGGTATAATATCAAGTGGGATGTGGGATCCCTTGTTTGTAAAACGTCTGCCAAAGAAAAGAAAGAAAAATAATACGCCAATGATTCAAGTCATCTTCCATCATCCATGTTACTTTAAAAAAACAAAAAATAATTGAACGTCCCTTTTTCTAAATCTATTTCTGTCGACCAATAACTTCATGTGGTCCCACATGATTTATTTAAAAAAAAAACGTGGTTGGCCATACTTGAAAAGTATAACACATGGCAAAGCAAATTTTGGATCCTTATCTTTATATATAATTTGCATTTTTAATATATATATATATATATATATATATATATATATATATATATATATATATATATATATATATATATATATATAAATATATATATATATATATATATATATATAGTGGTTGTGTGCTGAATTATGTATAGTTATAAATTGTGTAAGGTGAGAAAAATGTAAAGTGCCAGTTGGATGTTTGAATATAATAGCGTGTGTGTATTAGTAATATTATTTTTATGTGTGTAGTATAAACAAGTTTACAAAATGTGAAATGTCTTATTATTAATTAATATAATGTCATATGTGATTGAATAAAATTAAATATGTGTTGTTAAGTATCATGTGGTGAAGTAATGTATTTCAATTTATTATATACATACATATCTATATATACACATATCTATTTTACAATTTTATTGCCCGTGAATCGTCGGGAATAGTCAAAGGGTAATTAAACATATGAACATAGTTCCAAAGTTTTCGAGACTAAATATTACAGATTTTTCTTATCGTATCGGAAACACATAAAGATTAAGTTTAAATTTGGTCGAATATTCCCGGGTCGTCACAGTACCTACCCGTTAAAGAAATTTCGTCCCGAAATTTAAGTGAGGTGGTCATGGCTAACAATAAAAATGTTTTCATGCCGAATCTGAGTTGATAAATAGAGTTTTATCAATATTGGTTAATATAGATAAAAAGATTTGATTATGTGAAACGTACGAGTGAAGTTCTCACAAAAGATTGAGATAAAGATTTAACTTTTGATGTAGTCACGTTTGAATTTAGAAAATAAGGTGCGTCTTAGCTTTTGATGTCGTCTTGGTTGAATTCCGAAATTCAATGGATTTAAAGAAAATCTTCGAAATCTAAAAGATTTAATTCTTCAGCGAGTAAGGAAGTTAAGATCTCTATAATTAAATACGGTGATCTGTCTCGATTACTCTGTCTGATATTTTCATTATAAATTAAGCTCTTTCGTTCCATTATTCTCACCATTCCTATACTTTCTTTCTTAGTTCATACATCTAAAATATTGTGAAAATGCTTAATCCAGTTCTAATCTTTGATATTTTTCTAATTATCATTTCTGTCATCCTTCTTTTCGCTCTTCCACCAGAAAAATCTGTTTACTTCTACCATCGCCTTGGGGTGATACTATTCTTAATTATACCGTGTCTTTATATTGTTATTCGTATTAATATCCACGATTTGTAATTTATATGTTGTTATCGGGTCTTATATCTTCCCTTATACTTCGAAGTCCTTGCTTCTTTTTCTATAGTCATTGTCATCCCCAGTTAATACTCCTCCCTATTTGCTATGATTTATACTCCAATTTCTATTTCGGAGCTTTGTCCCTACGTTTCTTCTTCTTGCGATTGGGCATCTCTTATAATGGTCCAGGATTCGCAGATACAAGTTTCAGAATGAACGTTGTTAATGTTCTAAGAAAGAAACGGTAATAGCACAATTTGACTTGTCAAATTACCAGAATTCAAAGAAAGATAGGACTATCAAGAAAAATATGTTCTTGATATGTTTATAGATTAGACATAACGTAAGAGTCGTGTAACATGGCATATGATGACGTTATGATCTGTGAATCATCACATTCCATTTAGAAACTCAGCATGACTTACTGTAATATAATCACGTTGATCAAGTGTCATTATTTTATACTAACTCATGCATCAGTTCCCAATATTACTTCAATAACATTCATATTTAAGCTTGAAAGTTTACAGAATATAGAAACTAACAGTTTCTATATGATGTAACACTGATAGCACGATGAGATTAATGATTTCAGATAAGAACAGTTATGAAAATATCTTCAGAAATATGGAGAATATTTATAATGAAAGATACGATGATACCTTGAAATTTCTAATATCGAAGGATGGTGAAGAAAATTTATCCGTAAGGGTTTAGATTCGGAAGCAAGGTATTCGCTAAAGATTTCATCAGAAACAGAATCATCAGATTCTTTAAATACAGAGTGTGGTCCTTGTATTTGCCTTGGTCTCCTTCGTGGTTAGCTCAATCCGTATTCCAGTTTCAATTTTTCTGAGCTTTTCCAACATACTATTCTTTATCATTAAACTTCCGACGATTAAGGTCATTTACGATTGTCTACAGTTTCTGCTGCTTCATTCAGCTTTTTCAATATTCAGAGTATTGATTTGTGACTGAGTGCTTTTCAGAATTTCAGAATGAAAGATCATAATTCTAAGAGATAAATGTCATACATATAACTGTTGATGTAGATATGATATGAGATTTCAAAATACTGATTTTCAAATTCTCGGTAATTAGAATGGCAATTCTCGTTATAAGACGTGAATGAGTATATGATAGAGTTTCAATGAGTATAAAGATTTTTCAGAAAGTCAAAGATCAATGGAGTTGCTAGCAAGTTTACTTCTAATGTGGTGGAATATAAACAGTTCCCTGGTAACGATGACGAAAGGTAAACTTATATATCAAAGTTATAATAAGGTTTATTCAAATGAAAAGTTGAAATTGGTTTGCTGAAGCTGTGACATAATTGGCTACTTTGAAAAGAAATTTCATGGTTATTTTCGGTAATAGCAATGCCGAAGGAGCTAGCACAGATGCGTGTTAAACGTTTACTCAGGTTCCGAGTATTTTTCAGGTGCATAACTATATGCATAAATCTTTTCTTCCGTGGATAAAGTGCAGTTGGTTCATCCTTTCGATTGAGGTGTTTTCAAGAATCATGAAAGATTTTTGAACGTAGATTGTAATCGTCAAGATACAAATGAGATTTGAGATGAAATCAAGTGGCAAACTTGAAGAATTGTTTAGTTTCATATATTATAATCAATATTTTAATTCATTTTAATTGTCCAATGTTATTAGTCCACAGTCGATAGTCCACAGTTTACAGTCAAATATTTCATATATAGCTTAATATATAATATTCGAATTAATTAATACGTATCGTGACCCGTGTACATGTCTCAGACTCGATCACAACTCAAAGTATATATATTATTTGAGAATCAACCTCAACCCTGTATAGCGAACTCGATCATTACTGCATATAGAGTGTCTATGGTTATTCCAAATAATATATATATATATATATATATATATATATATATATATATATATATATATATATATGCGTCGATATGATATGTCAAAACCTTATATACGTGTCCCGATATTTAAAGTACGTAAAATAAATACAGAAATTAAATGACGATAAATAAAGTGCGTAAAGTAAATAACAAAAATTAAATGACGATAAATAAAATTGCGAGAATATAAATTGCGATAATTAAATTGCGATAAATAAAATGTAATCAGTTAGCTAGGAACAATTAGTTAGGAACAGTTATACGAAGTCGACAAAAGAGCATTCTAACAACGTTACGGTTTGAGAGCGTGGTTTCATTCAACCAAGCACATCACCGTGATAATGTCAAGTATAAAACTAATTACCGACTATATCATTAATATAATACCCAAATACATAATGAACAAATGTTTATATAACTGTAATATTTAATATAATATAAACAAATTACATAGTTAAATAGTTATACATATTTATAGAATAATATTGAACATATTTAATATAAAACAAATAAAATACCATATTTAATATAATGATATTAAATATACCAATAAAATAACTATATTATATTAACTATCATATATATAATTATCATATTATAATATTATTTTAATTTGATGAATATATTAATATAATGATTAATTGATAATAATATGATTTAAGAGTTAGTTTGTCAATTCATATATACAACGACGGCTCGTATTAGGGGAACATCATATATCCCTAGAAACTTGGCAAAACGAACCAAAACCGAAGAAGAAGAAACGAGCGAGTCGGAATAAGATAGTTGTATTCGTGTGGTGTAATATATGTAATATAGTGTTCTTATGCTTTATGATATATGTAAAAATTGCTTGTATTAATAAGTATTTTTTTATGAAACTAACTCTTGTCTATTTTACAGTTTAAAAACACAAAATGGATAGACAACCCAATATTTTAAGAGACCTACCCGGAGACATGATTGATGAAATCTTGTCTAGAGTCGGCCAGAATTCTTCGGCATAACTATTTAAGGCGAGATCAGTTTGTAAGACATTCGAAGAACGTTCCAAGAATGTCTTGGTTTATAAGAGACTTTCGTTTGAAAGATGGGGGATATCACATTGGGAAACCCATAAGTTACGATGTGTTTACTTTGACGCATATATTGCGGGGAACCCAAATGCTATTTTACGCAACGGGTTAAGAAATTATTTTGACTCAATATATCCGAATATTGGACTTCGTGATTTAGAAAAAGCGGCTAACATGCAACATAAAGAAGCATGTTATGTTTACGGATTAGTAATGTTCGCTTCTCACCAAAGTGAGAACAAGAACATCGGGCTACAACTATTAAACAAAACTTTTCCACAAGTGACGGAGTCGGTAATTGGGGTAAGAAATGAGGTTTTTAGATTATTACGGGACTGTTGGACATTACGTAACCCTCGTCCCTTTGATGACGTTACAACACGCTGTCTTATCAACGGCCATAACGGTTATGTTGCACAAGACCAAGGATGGGAAGTAGTCCTAGTAAAACCAGAATGCATGACTTGTTTCTGGACGTATGAATTACGTGTCTTTATTGCCTTTGCCGAACGACTTGTGTACTAGCTAGAATTGTCTTCACAACTATCTTGTATCATAGTTATTGTGTGCTATATTTCATG
This sequence comes from Rutidosis leptorrhynchoides, assembly GCF_046630445.1. Taxonomy (NCBI): domain Eukaryota; kingdom Viridiplantae; phylum Streptophyta; class Magnoliopsida; order Asterales; family Asteraceae; genus Rutidosis; species Rutidosis leptorrhynchoides. Next base: position 554,873,745 of record NC_092336.1, on the reverse strand, counting down.
CTTTATGTAAAATAAGCGGTATTGTAAGTTATTAAAATATTGTATAAAAGTTTGAACGCGAAATATTATTACAATCAGTTTTTCATATAGAATTGTAGTAGTTGAATTGTATATTAGCTACTAAGTATGAACTTAACGGGTAGGTACTACCCGAATTTAAACTTATAAAATGCTAATATGAAGAAAAAGCTTTTATAAATGAGTTCATATTATGCTACGAAATACTATTAACTACTCTTAATATTCTGTATGATTAACTTGTTCCATTTAACTATTTTGAAGGAAATGGCACCGACTACTCGACACACCGTGAATATGAATGAAGAGGAATTCCGTACTTTTCTAGCTTCAAACATAGCCGCAGTACAGGCTGCGCTACATACCAACAATAACCTTGGATCTAGCAGTACAGGAAATCGTGTAGGATGCACCTACAAAGAATTCACTGCCTGCAAACCTTTGGAATTTGATGGAACCGAAGGACCGATCGGATTGAAACGGTGGACCGAGAAGGTTGAATCGGTGTTTGCCATAAGTAAGTGTACTGAAGAGGACAAAGTGAAGTACGCTACGCATACCTTCACAGGTTCTGCGTTAACATGGTGGAATACCTATCTAGAGCAAGTGGGACAAGATGATGCATACGCACTACCGTGGTCAGCATTCAAGCACTTGATGAACGAGAAGTATCGTCCCAGAACCGAGGTCAATAAGCTCAAGACAGAACTAAGAGGGTTACGAACCCAAGGATTTGATATTACCACGTATGAAAGACGATTCACAGAATTGTGCCTATTGTGTCCGGGAGCATTCGAAGATGAGGAAGAGAAGATCGACGCGTTTGTGAAAGGATTACCGGAAAGAATCCAAGAAGATATAAGTTCACACGAGCCCGCCTCCATACAACAGGCATGTAGAATGGCTCACAAACTAGTGAACCAGATTGAAGAAAGAATTAAAGAACAGACTGCTGAAGAGGCCAATGTGAAGCAAGTCAAAAGAAAGTGGGAGGAAAACGGTGATAAGAATCACCAATACAACAACAGCAATTACAACAATAATCGCAACAATTATCCCAACAATCGCAACATCAATCGCAACTACAACAAACGGCCCAACAACAACAACAACAACAACAACAGCAACTACAACAATCATCCCAACAACAATAATAACCGTAACAACAACAACAATCAGAAGCAGCTATGCCAAAGGTGTGAAAAGAATCACTCGGGGTTCTGCACCAAATTTTGCAACAAGTGTAAAAGAAATGGTCATAGCGCGGCGAAGTGTGAGGTCTACGGACCAGGGGTTAATAGAACGAAAGGAACAAATGGTGTCGGAACGAGTAATGGCGGAGCAAGTAGTGTCGGAGCAAGTTATGCCAATGTAGTTTGTTATAAATGTGGAAAACCAGGCCACATTATTAGAAATTGCCCGAACCAGGAGAACACGAATGGACAAGGCCGTGGAAGAGTTTTCAATATTAATGCGGTAGAGGCACAGGAAGACCCGGAGCTTGTTACGGGTACGTTTCTTATTGACAATAAATCTGCTTACGTTTTATTTGATTCGGGTGCGGATAGAAGCTATATGAGTAGAGATTTTTGTGCTAAATTAAGTTGTCCATTGACGCCTTTGGATAGTAAATTTTTACTCGAATTAGCAAATGGTAAATTAATTTCAGCAGATAATATATGTCGGAATCGAGAAATTAAACTGGTTAGCGAAACATTTAAGATTGATTTAATACCAGTAGAGTTAGGGAGTTTTGATGTGATAATCGGTATGGACTGGTTGAAAGAAGTGAAAGCAGAGATCGTTTGTTACAAAAATGCAATTCGCATTATACGAGAAAAAGGAAAACCCTTAATGGTGTACGGAGAAAAGGGCAACACGAAGCTACATCTTATTAGTAATTTGAAGGCACAAAAACTAATAAGAAAAGGTTGCTATGCTGTTCTAGCACACGTCGAGAAAGTACAAACTGAAGAAAAGAGCATCAATGATGTTCCCATTGCAAAAGAATTTCCCGATGTATTTCCGAAAGAATTACCGGGATTACCCCCACATCGATCCGTTGAATTTCAAATAGATCTTGTACCAGGAGCTGCACCAATAGCTCGTGCTCCTTACAGACTCGCACCCAGCGAGATGAAAGAACTGCAAAGCCAATTACAAGAACTTTTAGAGCGTGGTTTCATTCGACCAAGCACATCACCGTGGGGAGCTCCTGTTTTGTTTGTCAAGAAGAAAGATGGTACATTCAGGTTGTGTATCGACTACCGAGAGTTGAACAAACTTACCATCAAGAACCGCTACCCACTACCGAGAATCGACGACTTATTTGATCAACTACAAGGCTCGTCTGTTTATTCAAAGATTGACTTACGTTCCGGGTATCATCAAATGCGGGTGAAAGAAGATGATATTCCAAAGACTGCTTTCAGAACACGTTACGGTCATTACGAGTTTATGGTCATGCCGTTTGGTTTAACTAATGCACCAGCTGTGTTCATGGACCTTATGAACCGAGTGTGTGGACCATACCTTGACAAGTTTGTCATTGTTTTCATTGATGACATACTTATTTACTCAAAGAATGACCAAGAACACGGTGAACATTTGAGAAAGGTGTTAGAAGTATTGAGAAAGGAAGAATTGTACGCTAAGTTTTCAAAGTGTGCATTTTGGTTGGAAGAAGTTCAATTCCTCGGTCACATAGTGAACAAAGAAGGTATTAAGGTGGATCCGGCAAAGATAGAAACTGTTGAAAAGTGGGAAACCCCGAAAACTCCGAAACACATACGCCAGTTTTTAGGACTAGCTGGTTACTACAGAAGGTTCATCCAAGACTTTTCCAGAATAGCAAAACCCTTGACTGCATTAACGCATAAAGGGAAGAAATTTGAATGGAATGATGAACAAGAGAAAGCGTTTCAGTTATTGAAGAAAAAGCTAACTACGGCACCTATATTGTCATTGCCTGAAGGGAATGATGATTTTGTGATTTATTGTGATGCATCAAAGCAAGGTCTCGGTTGTGTATTAATGCAACGAACGAAGGTGATTGCTTATGCGTCTAGACAATTGAAGATTCACGAACAAAATTATACGACGCATGATTTGGAATTAGGCGCGGTTGTTTTTGCATTAAAGACTTGGAGGCACTACTTATATGGGGTCAAAAGTATTATATATACCGACCACAAAAGTCTTCAACACATATTTAATCAGAAACAACTGAATATGAGGCAGCGTAGGTGGATTGAATTATTGAATGATTACGACTTTGAGATTCGTTACCACCCGGGGAAGGCAAATGTGGTAGCCGATGCCTTGAGCAGGAAGGACAGAGAACCCATTCGAGTAAAATCTATGAATATAATGATTCATAATAACATTACTACTCAAATAAAGGAGGCGCAACAAGGAGTTTTAAAAGAGGGAAATTTAAAGGATGAAATACCCAAAGGATCGGAGAAGCATCTTAATATTCGGGAAGACGGAAGCCGGTATAGGGCTGAAAGGATTTGGGTACCAAAATTTGGAGATATGAGAGAAATGGTACTTAGAGAAGCTCATAAAACCAGATACTCAATACATCCTGGAACGGGGAAGATGTACAAGGATCTCAAGAAACATTTTTGGTGGCCGGGTATGAAAGCCGATGTTGCTAAATACGTAGGAGAATGTTTGACGTGTTCTAAGGTCAAAGCTGAGCATCAGAAACCATCAGGTCTACTTCAACAACCCGAAATCCCGGAATGGAAATGGGAAAACATTACCATGGATTTCATCACTAAATTGCCAAGGACTGCAAGTGGTTTTGATACTATTTGGGTAATAGTTGATCGTCTCACCAAATCCGCACACTTCCTACCAATAAGAGAAGATGACAAGATGGAGAAGTTAGCACGACTGTATTTGAAGGAAGTCATCTCCAGACATGGAATACCAATCTCTATTATCTCTGATAGGGATGGCAGATTTATTTCAAGATTCTGGCAGACATTACAGCAAGCATTAGGAACTCGTCTAGACATGAGTACTGCCTATCATCCACAAACTGATGGGCAGAGCGAAAGGACGATACAAACGCTTGAAGACATGCTACGAGCTTGTGTTATTGATTTCGGAAACAGTTGGGATCGACATCTACCGTTAGCAGAATTTTCCTACAACAACAGCTACCATTCAAGCATTGAGATGGCGCCGTTTGAAGCACTTTATGGTAGAAAGTGCAGGTCTCCGATTTGTTGGAGTGAAGTGGGGGATAGACAGATTACGGGTCCGGAGATTATACAAGAAACTACCGAGAAGATCATCCAAATTCAACAACGGTTGAAAACCGCCCAAAGTCGACAAAAGAGCTACGCTGACATTAAAAGAAAAGATATAGAATTTGAAATTGGAGAGATGGTCATGCTTAAAGTTGCACCTTGGAAAGGCGTTGTTCGATTTGGTAAACGAGGGAAATTAAATCCAAGGTATATTGGACCATTCAAGATTATTGATCGTGTCGGACCAGTAGCTTACCGACTAGAGTTACCTCAACAACTCGCGGCTGTACATAACACTTTCCACGTCTCGAATTTAAAGAAATGTTTTGCTAAAGAAGATCTCACTATTCCGTTAGATGAAATCCAAATCAACGAAAAACTTCAATTCATCGAAGAACCCGTCGAAATAATGGATCGTGAGGTTAAAAGACTTAAGCAAAACAAGATACCAATTGTTAAGGTTCGATGGAATGCTCGTAGAGGACCCGAGTTCACCTGGGAGCGTGAAGATCAGATGAAGAAGAAATACCCGCATCTATTTCCAGAAGATTCGTCAACACCTTCAACAGCTTAAAATTTCGGGGCGAAATTTATTTAACGGGTAGGTACTGTAGTGACCCGAACTTTTCCATGTTTATATATATTAACTGAGATTGATGTTTACATGATTAAATGTTTCCAACATGTTAAGCAATCAAACTTGTTAAGACTTGATTAATTGAAATAGGTTTCATATAGACAATTGACCACCCAAGTTGACCGGTGATTCACGAACGTTAAAACTTGTAAAAAACTATATGATGACATATATATGGTTATATATATAGTTAACATGATATTATGATAAGTAAACATATCATTAATTATATTAACAATGAACTACATATGTAAAAACAAGACTACTAACTTAATGATTTTGAAACGAGACATATATGTAACGTTTATCGTTGTAACGACATTTAATGTATATATATCATATTAAGAGATATTCGTACATCATAATATCATAATAATATAATAATTTAAAATCTCTTTTGTTATTATAAACATTGGGTTAACAACATTTAACAAGATCGTTAACCTAAAGGTTTCAAAACAACACTTACATGTAACGACTAACGATGACTTAACGACTCAGTTAAAATGTATATACATGTAGTGTTTTAATATGTATTTATACACTTTTGAAAGACTTCAATACACTTATCAAAATACTTCTACTTAACAAAAATGCTTACAATTACATTCTCGTTCAGTTTCATCAACAATTCTACTCGTATGCACCCGTATTCGTACTCGTACAATACACAGCTTTTAGATGTATGTACTATTGGTATATACACTCCAATGATCAGCTCTTAGCAGCCCATGTGAGTCACCTAACACATGTGGGAACCATCATTTGGCAACTAGCATGAAATATCTCATAAGATTACAAAAATATGAGTAATCATTCATGACTTATTTACATGAAAACAAAATTACATATCCTTTATATCTAATCCATACACCAACGACCAAAAACACCTACAAACACTTTCATTCTTCAATTTTCTTCATCTAATTGAACTCTCTCAAGTTCTATCTTCAAGTTCTAAGTGTTCTTCATAAATTCCAAAAGTTCTAGTTTCATAAAATCAAGAATACTTTCAAGTTTGCTAGCTCACTTCCAATCTTGTAAGGTGATCATCCAACCTCAAGAAATCTTTGTTTCTTACAGTAGGTTATCATTCTAATACAAGGTAATAATCATATTCAAACTTTGGTTCAATTTCTATAACTATAACAATCTTATTTCAAGTGATGATCTTACTTGAACTTGTTTTCGTGTCATGATTTTGCTTCAAGAACTTTGAGCCATCCAAGGATCCATTGAAGCTAGATCCATTTTTATCTTTTCCAGTAGGTTCATCCAAGGAACTTAAGGTAGTAATGATGTTCATAACATCATTCAATTCATACATATAAAGCTATCTTATTCGAAGGTTTAAACTTGTAATCACTAGAACATAGTTTAGTTAATTCTAAACTTGTTCGCAAACAAAAGTTAATCCTTCTAACTTGACTTTTAAAATCAACTAAACACATGTTCTATATCTATATGATATGCTAACTTAATGATTTAAAACCTGGAAACACGAAAAACACCATAAAACCGGATTTACGCCGTCGTAGTAACACCGCGGGCTGTTTTGGGTTAGTTAATTAAAAACTATGATAAACTTTGATTTAAAAGTTGTTATTCTGAGAAAATGATTTTTATTATGAACATGAAACTATATCCAAAAATTATGGTTAAACTCAAAGTGGAAGTATGTTTTCTAAAATGGTCATCTAGACGTCGTTCTTTCGACTGAAATGACTACCTTTACAAAAACGACTTGTAACTTATTTTTCCGACTATAAACCTATACTTTTTTTGTTTAGATTCATAAAATAGAGTTCAATATGAAACCATAGCAATTTGATTCACTCAAAACGGATTTAAAATGAAGAAGTTATGGGTAAAACAAGATTGGATAATTTTTCTCATTTTAGCTACGTGAAAATTGGTAACAAATCTATTCCAACCATAACTTAATCAACTTGTATTATATATTATGTAATCTTGAGATACCATAGACACGTATACAATGTTTCGACCTATCATGTCGACACATCTATATATATTTCGGAACAACCATAGACACTCTATATGTGAATGTTGGAGTTAGCTATACAGGGTTGAGGTTGATTCCAAAATATATATAGTTTGAGTTGTGATCAATACTGAGATACGTATACACTGGGTCGTGGATTGATTCAAGATAATATTTATCGATTTATTTCTGTACATCTAACTGTGGACAACTAGTTGTAGGTTACTAACGAGGACAGCTGACTTAATAAACATAAAACATCAAAATATATTAAAAGTGTTGTAAATATATTTTGAACATACTTTGATATATATGTATATATTGTTATAGGTTCGTGAATCAACCAGTGGCCAAGTCTTACTTCCCGACGAAGTAAAAATCTGTGAAAGTGAGTTATAGTCCCACTTTTAAAATCTAATATTTTTGGGATGAGAATACATGCAGGTTTTATAAATGATTTACAAAATAGACACAAGTACGTGAAACTACATTCTATGGTTGAATTATCGAAATCGAATATGCCCCTTTTTATTAAGTCTGGTAATCTAAGAATTAGGGAACAGACACCCTAATTGACGCGAATCCTAAAGATAGATCTATTGGGCCTAACAAACCCCATCCAAAGTACCGGATGCTTTAGTACTTCGAAATTTATATCATATCCGAAGGGTGTCCCGGAATGATGGGGATATTCTTATATATGCATCTTGTTATTGTCGGTTACCAGGTGTTCACCATATGAATGATTTTTATCTCTATGTATGGGATGTGTATTGAAATATGAAATCTTGTGGTCTATTGTTACGATTTGATATATATAGGTTAAACCTATAACTCACCAACATTTTTGTTGACGTTTTAAGCATGTTTATTCTCAGGTGATTATTAAGAGCTTCCGCTGTCACATACTTAAATAAGGACAAGATTTGGAGTCCATGCTTGTATGATATTGTGTAAAAACTGCATTCAAGAAACTTATTTTGTTGTAACATATTTGTATTGTAAACCATTATGTAATGGTCGTGTGTAAACAGGATATTTTAGATTATCATTATTTGATAATCTACGTAAAGCGTTTTAAACCTTTATTGATGAAATAAAGGTTATGGTTTGTTTAAAAATGAATGCAGTCTTTGTAAAGGTTTAAAAAGCTTTACGTAGATTATCAAATAATGATAATCTAAAATATCCTGTTTACACACGACCATTACATAATGGTTTACAATACAAATATGTTACATCGAAATCAGTTTCTTGAATGCAGTTTTTACACAATATCATACAAACATGGACTCCAAATCTTGTCCTTATTTTAGTATGCAACAGCGGAAGCTCTTAATATTCACCTGAGAATAAACATGCTTTAAACATCAACAAAAATGTTGGTGAGTTATAGGTTTAACCTATATATATCAAATCGTAACAATAGACCACAAGATTTCATATTTCAATACACATCCCATACATAGAGATAAAAATCATTCATATGGTGAACACCTGGTAACCGACAATAACAAGATGCATATATAAGAATATCCCCATCATTCCGGGACACCCTTCGGATATGATATAAATTTCGAAGTACTAAAGCATCCGGTACTTTGGATGGGGTTTGTTAGGCCCAATAGATCTATCTTTAGGATTCGCGTCAATTAGGGTGTCTGTTCCCTAATTCTTAGATTACCAGACTTAATAAAAAGGGGCATATTCGATTTCGATAATTCAACCATAGAATGTAGTTTCATGTACTTGTGTCTATTTTGTAAATCATTTATAAAACCTGCATGTATTCTCATCCCAAAAATATTAGATTTTAAAAGTGGGACTATAACTCACTTTCAGAGATTTTTACTTCGCCGGGAAGTAAGACTTGGCCACTGGTTGATTCACGAACCTATAACAATATATACATATATATCAAAGTATGTTCAAAATATATTTACAACACTTTTAATATATTTTGATGTTTTAAGTTTATTAAGTCAGCTGTCCTCGTTAGTAACCTACAACTAGTTGTCCACAGTTAGATGTACAGAAAAATAAATCGATAAATATTATCTTGAATCAATCCACGACCCAGTGTATACGTATCTCAGTATTGATCACAACTCAAACTATATATATTTTGGAATCAACCTCAACCCTGTATAGCTAACTCCAACATTCACATATAGAGTGTCTATGGTTGTTCCGAAATATATATAGATGTGTCGACATGATAGGTCAAAACATTGTATACGTGTCTATGGTATCTCAAGATTACATAATATACAATACAAGTTGATTAAGTTATGGTTGGAATAGATTTGTTACCAATTTTCACGTAGCTAAAATGAGAAAAATTATCCAATCTTGTTTTACCCATAACTTCTTCATTTTAAATCCGTTTTGAGTGAATCAAATTGCTATGGTTTCATATTGAACTCTATTTTATGAATCTAAACAGAAAAAGTATAGGTTTATAGTCGAAAAAATAAGTTACAAGTCGTTTTTGTAAAGGTAGTCATTTCAGTCGAAAGAACGACGTCTAGATGACCATTTTAGAAAACATACTTTCACTTTGAGTTTAACCATAATTTTTGGATATAGTTTCATGTTCATAATAAAAATCATTTTCTCAGAATAACAACTTTTAAATCAAAGTTTATCATAGTTTTTAATTAACTAACCCAAAACAGCCCGCGGTGTTACTACGACGGCGTAAATCCGGTTTTACGGTGTTTTCGTGTTTCCAGGTTTTAAATCATTAAGTTAGCATATCATATAGATATAGAACATGTGTTTAGTTGATTTTAAAAGTCAAGTTAGAAGGATTAACTTTTGTTTGCGAACAAGTTTAGAATTAACTAAACTATGTTCTAGTGATTACAAGTTTAAACCTTCGAATAAGATAGCTTTATATGTATGAATCGAATGATGTTATGAACATCATTACTACCTTAATTTCCTTGGATAAACCTACTGGAAAAGAGAAAAATGGATCTAGCTTCAATGGATCCTTGGATGGCTCGAAGTTCTTGAAGCAGAATCATGACACGAAAACAAGTTCAAGTAAGATCATCACTTGAAATAAGATTGTTATAGTTATAGAAATTGAACCAAAGTTTGAATATGATTATTACCTTGTATTAGAATGATAACCTACTGTAAGAAACAAAGATTTCTTGAGGTTGGATGATCACCTTACAAGATTGGAAGTGAGCTAGCAAACTTGAAAGTATTCTTGATTTTATGAAACTAGAACTTTTGGAATTTATGAAGAACACTTAGAACTTGAAGATAGAACTTGAGAGAGATCAATTAGATGAAGAAAATTGAAGAATAAAAGTGTTTGTAGGTGTTTTTGGTCGTTGGTGTATGGATTAGATATAAAGGATATGTAATTTTGTTTTCATGTAAATAAGTCATGAATGATTACTCATATTTTTGTAATTTTATGAGATATTTCATGCTAGTTGCCAAATGATGGTTCCCACATGTGTTAGGTGACTCACATGGGCTGCTAAGAGCTGATCATTGGAGTGTATATACCAATAGTACATACATCTAAAAGCTGTGTATTGTACGAGTACGAATACGGGTGCATACGAGTAGAATTGTTGATGAAACTGAACGAGGATGTAATTGTAAGCATTTTTGTTAAGTAGAAGTATTTTGATAAGTGTATTGAAGTCTTTCAAAAGTGTATAAATACATATTAAAACACTACATGTATATACATTTTAACTGAGTCGTTAAGTCATCGTTAGTCGTTACATGTAAATGTTGTTTTGAAACCTTTAGGTTAACGATCTTGTTAAATGTTGTTAACCCAATGTTTATAATATCAAAAGAGATTTTAAATTATTATATTATCATGATATTATGATGTACGAATATCTCTTAATATGATATATATACATTAAATGTCGTTACAACGATAATCGTTACACATATGTCTCGTTTCAAAATCATTAAGTTAGTAGTCTTGTTTTTACATATGTAGTTCATTGTTAATATACTTAATGATATGTTTAATTATCATAATATAATTTTAACTATATATATAACCATATATATGTCATCATATAGTTTTTACAAGTTTTAACGTTCGTGAATCACCGGTCAACTTGGGTGGTCAATTGTCTATATGAAATCTATTTCAATTAATCATTATTGATTAAAAACGTTCCATATTACTTGATTTCGTTGCGAGGTTTTGACCTCTATATGAGACGTTTTTCAAAGACTGCATTCATTTTTAAACAAACCATAACCTTTATTTCATCAATAAAGGTTTAAAACGCTTTACGTAGATTATCAAATAATGATAATCTAAAATATCCTGTTTACACACGACCATTACATAATGGTTTACAATACAAATATGTTACAACAAAATAAGTTTCTTGAATGCAGTTTTTACACAATATCATACAAGCATGGACTCCAAATCTTGTCCTTATTTAAGTATGTGACAGCGGAAGCTCTTAATAATCACCTGAGAATAAACATGCTTAAAACGTCAACAAAAATGTTGGTGAGTTATAGGTTTAACCTATATATATCAAATCGTAACAATAGACCACAAGATTTCATATTTCAATACACATCCCATACATAGAGATAAAAATCATTCATATGGTGAACACCTGGTAACCGACAATAACAAGATGCATATATAAGAATATCCCCATCATTCCGGGACACCCTTCGGATATGATATAAATTTCGAAGTACTAAAGCATCCGGTACTTTGGATGGGGTTTGTTAGGCCCAATAGATCTATCTTTAGGATTCGCGTCAATTAGGGTGTCTGTTCCCTAATTCTTAGATTACCAGACTTAATAAAAAGGGGCATATTCGATTTCGATAATTCAACCATAGAATGTAGTTTCACGTACTTGTGTCTATTTTGTAAATCATTTATAAAACCTGCATGTATTCTCATCCCAAAAATATTAGATTTTAAAAGTGGGACTATAACTCACTTTCACAGATTTTTACTTCGTCGGGAAGTAAGACTTGGCCACTGGTTGATTCACGAACCTATAACAATATATACATATATATCAAAGTATGTTCAAAATATATTTACAACACTTTTAATATATTTTGATGTTTTAAGTTTATTAAGTCAGCTGTCCTCGTTAGTAACCTACAACTAGTTGTCCACAGTTAGATGTACAGAAATAAATCGATAAATATTATCTTGAATCAATCCACGACCCAGTGTATACGTATCTCAGTATTGATCACAACTCAAACTATATATATTTTGGAATCAACCTCAACCCTGTATAGCTAACTCCAACATTCACATATAGAGTGTCTATGGTTGTTCCGAAATATATATAGATGTGTCGACATGATAGGTCGAAACATTGTATACGTGTCTATGGTATCTCAAGATTACATAATATATAATACAAGTTGATTAAGTTATGGTTGGAATAGATTTGTTACCAATTTTCACGTAGCTAAAATGAGAAAAATTATCCAATCTTGTTTTACCCATAACTTCTTCATTTTAAATCCGTTTTGAGTGAATCAAATTGCTATGGTTTCATATTGAACTCTATTTTATGAATCTAAACAAAAAAAGTATAGGTTTATAGTCGGAAAAATAAGTTACAAGTCGTTTTTGTAAAGGTAGTCATTTCAGTCGAAAGAACGACGTCTAGATGACCATTTTAGAAAACATACTTCCACTTTGAGTTTAACCATAATTTTTGGATATAGTTTCATGTTCATAATAAAAATCATTTTCTCAGAATAACAACTTTTAAATCAAAGTTTATCATAGTTTTTAATTAACTAACCCAAAACAGCCCGCGGTGTTACTACGACGGCGTAAATCCGGTTTTATGGTGTTTTTCGTGTTTCCAGGTTTTAAATCATTAAGTTAGCATATCATATAGATATAGAACATGTGTTTAGTTGATTTTAAAAGTCAAGTTAGAAGGATTAACTTTTGTTTGCGAACAAGTTTAGAATTAACTAAACTATGTTCTAGTGATTACAAGTTTAAACCTTCGAATAAGATAGCTTTATATGTATGAATTGAATGATGTTATGAACATCATTACTACCTTAAGTTCCTTGGATGAACCTACTGGAAAAGATAAAAATGGATCTAGCTTCAATGGATCCTTGGATGGCTCAAAGTTCTTGAAGCAAAATCATGACACGAAAACAAGTTCAAGTAAGATCATCACTTGAAATAAGATTGTTATAGTTATAGAAATTGAACCAAAGTTTGAATATGATTATTACCTTGTATTAGAATGATAACCTACTGTAAGAAACAAAGATTTCTTGAGGTTGGATGATCACCTTACAAGATTGGAAGTGAGCTAGCAAACTTGAAAGTATTCTTGATTTTATGAAACTAGAACTTTTGGAATTTATGAAGAACACTTAGAACTTGAAGATAGAACTTGAGAGAGTTCAATTAGATGAAGAAAATTGAAGAATGAAAGTGTTTGTAGGTGTTTTTGGTCGTTGGTGTATGGATTAGATATAAAGGATATGTAATTTTGTTTTCATGTAAATAAGTCATGAATGATTACTCATATTTTTGTAATCTTATGAGATATTTCATGCTAGTTGCCAAATGATGGTTCCCACATGTGTTAGGTGACTCACATGGGCTGCTAAGAGCTGATCATTGGAGTGTATATACCAATAGTACATACATCTAAAAGCTGTGTATTGTACGAGTACGAATACGGGTGCATACGAGTAGAATTGTTGATGAAACTGAACGAGAATGTAATTGTAAGCATTTTTGTTAAGTAGAAGTATTTTGATAAGTGTATTGAAGTCTTTCAAAAGTGTATAAATACATATTAAAACACTACATGTATATACATTTTAACTGAGTCGTTAAGTCATCGTTAGTCGTTACATGTAAGTGTTGTTTTGAAACCTTTAGGTTAACGATCTTGTTAAATGTTGTTAACCCAATGTTTATAATAACAAAAGAGATTTTAAATTATTATATTATTATGATATTATGATGTACGAATATCTCTTAATATGATATATATACATTAAATGTCGTTACAACGATAAACGTTACATATATGTCTCGTTTCAAAATCATTAAGTTAGTAGTCTTGTTTTTACATATGTAGTTCATTGTTAATATAATTAATGATATGTTTACTTATCATAATATCATGTTAACTATATATATAACCATATATATGTCATCATATAGTTTTTTTACAAGTTTTAACGTTCGTGAATCACCGGTCAACTTGGGTGGTCAATTGTCTATATGAAACCTATTTCAATTAATCAAGTCTTAACAAGTTTGATTGCTTAACATGTTGGAAACATTTAATCATGTAAACATCAATCTCAGTTAATATATATAAACATGGAAAAGTTCGGGTCACTACAGTACCTACCCGTTAAATAAATTTCGCCCCGAAATTTTAAGCTGTTGAAGGTGTTGACGAATCTTCTGGAAATAGATGCGGGTATTTCTTCTTCATCTGATCTTCACGCTCCCAGGTGAACTCGGGTCCTCTACGAGCATTCCATCGAACCTTAACAATTGGTATCTTGTTTTGCTTAAGTCTTTTAACCTCACGATCCATTATTTCGACGGGTTCTTCGATGAATTGAAGTTTTTCGTTGATTTGGATTTCATCTAACGGAATAGTGAGATCTTCTTTAGCAAAACATTTCTTTAAATTCGAGACGTGGAAAGTGTTATGTACAGCCGCGAGTTGTTGAGGTAACTCTAGTCGGTAAGCTACTGGTCCGACACGATTAATATAAAATAATAATATAAAATTTAAAGAAAATATTATTATTATTATTACCAACGTCCATAAGAATAACAATAATTTTTTTATTATTATTAAAATACTTTTTATTTTATTCAGGGATCATTTTCTTCATCTTTGTCTTGTAATTTCCCGAGGAATCTTATGAGCACAATCAGACAAAGTTTTATACATATGCTTTTTGGGTGTCATTTAAATAAGTTTAACAACTCTGTCTTGTTTTCAACTATTATTATAACTTTTTTTTTTCTCTTTCTAAAGAATGTTTATGACATAAAATATCTTGAATTCATACTTATTTCTACTTCTTGTAAAGTTTAATACGTATGGTACTTATGTCGCTTGATGAGTGAAATGTTATTAGACATTATTATTATTATTATTATTATTATTATTATTATTATTATTATTTTTATAGAAACTATTGAAAAGTTGTAAGGTTTTTTTTTTTTCTGTTCGGGTTACCCGGGAAGGCGAGTAATCCGACCCCATACTTTAGTGTACGCAGCCCATCAGGAATATTTCCTGGCTGTTTTCAACCCTTCCCTGACCACCCCAAGAATTGAACCTGAGACCTTTTGCAAGGATCTCAGTGCCCCAACCACTTGGGTTACCTTGGGATGGTTTATAGAAACTATTGAAAAATCTGAAATAACACTTTAAAAAATAAAGAAATATAATAAAGAACTAAGAAGATTTAAAATATTAATATTATATTTTAGGATTTGCTCCCTTTTTAAATGCTTTTGCAATATATATTTTTGGGACTGAGAATACATGCGTTGTTTTTATAACTGTTTTACGAAATAGACACAAGTAATCAAAACTACATTATATGGTTGAATTATCCAAATCGAATATGCCCCTTTTTATTAAGTCTGGTAATATAAGAATTAGGGAACAGACACCCTAATTGACGCGAATCCTAAAGATAGATCTATCGGGCCCAACAAGCCCCATCCAAAGTACCGGATGCTTTAGTACTTCGAAATTTATATCATGTCCGAAGGAGGATCCCGGAATTATGGGGATATTCTTATATGCAGATTGTGAATGTCGGTTACCAGGTGTTCACCATATGAATGATTTTTATCTCTATGTATGGGATGTGTATTGAAATATGAAATCTTGTGGTCTATTGTTACGATTTGATATATATAGGTTAAACCTATAACTCACCAACATTTTTGTTGACGTTTTAAGCATGTTTATTCTCAGGTGATTATTAAGAGCTTCCGCTGTCGCATACTTATCTTGATGAACTCGATGACTCGAATGCAACGTCTTTTGAAATATGTCATGAATGACTCCAATTAATATCTCTAATATGAGCAAATGCACAGCGAAAGATTTCTTTCATACCTGAGAATAAACATGCTTTCAAGTGTCAACCAAAAGGTTGGTGAGTTCATAAGTTTATCATAAAAAATAAAATTCATCATTTTGATAGACCACAAGATTTAAATGCTGCATGGTACAAATGGGCCCGAATCCTATACCCACCTGTAATGTACATGCTATATCTTTTAAATACAGTACATCTTTCTCGTGTATGAAACCATTTTCCTAAATCATAGTAACCGTACACATATCTTGTGCACAAAAATAACATACACATAACCTGTGTATAAAATCATTCTCTCGATATATAACATTCACATCAACTGGTGGCAATTATCATGTCCACATAATTCAATGGTGGCAATTATCATGTCCACATAATTCAATGGTGGCAATTATCATGTCCACATAATTCAATAATAATCCGCAGAACTTCTGTCTACATAATAATTCATTCGAGGAATGTTTTGCTTGTGTCTATCTCGTCAAACATTTATAAAAGCATTTCATGTATTCGCAGTTCAAAATATATTTCAAAAGCATTTAATAAAGCAGTTGTAAAAAACAGCGCATGTATTCTCAGTCCCAAAAATGTAAAGAGAAAAAGGGATCAAATGAAACTCACTCTACAATATTTTGTAGTAAAAATATTCATACGACGAAACTGAACAATGCAGGGTTGACCTCGGATTCACGAACCTATATCAATTATATATATATATATATTAACACATATAATTGTAATTGAACAAATCTAGGTATTATTATTATTTGTTATTTTAGTAACTTGTTCGTTTCATTAATAACTAAATTAACTATATTTTTTTATACATTAAATAGATAATTAATATTTATTACAAACATATTAATATAGTTATGTTTTATGTAAATAATATATTTTTATATAAAAAATCTTTATTTGATATATTAATAATACTAATAATAATAATGATAAAAATAATAATAATATTAGTGTTAGAAATAATAAAAATGATAATAAAAATAATAATGATAAAAATAATGATAATTCTAATAATAATAATAATAATGATAGTTCTAATAATAAAAATGATAATTTATATATAAAAAAAATTAATTAGTTTCAATAATAATACTACTTACATAAAAATGATGATGATGATGATGATGATGATGATAATAATAATAATAATAATAATAATAATAATAATAATAATAATAATAATAATAATAATAATAATAATAATAATAATAATAATAATAATAATAATAATAATAATAATAATAATAAGTAAACTACCTCAAAGAAGTAGTCCAAAAAAAAAAATATTGTAATATAATATAATCAAAACCTGTGAAGGTATGTTTATTTTGAACCCACCTCGGATTGATAACCAGTGATTCAGATATTATAGCATTAAATGCAGAAGAAACATAAAAATGGTATATGGTCTAACCGGCCAAAAGTTTGATGATAGAAGATAGTGAGTTGGTAAAGCTCAGAAAAAGAGAAGATTTGGAACTGGAAAACGGATTGAGCAAAGTATGAAAGAGGCTATGGATAAATCACAAGGACTGAACATGTCTTCAAAGGATCCAACTGATTCAGTGTCTGCTGAAATCGTTAGCAAACACGTTACTTCTTATTCTAAACCTTCACAGACAGATATTCTTCATCATCATCATATCTTAAATATTATAAGATATCTTCGTATCTTCCATTATACATATTCTCCATATCTCTGGAGATATTTTCGCAACTATTCTTATCTGAGATCATTTATCTCTCCGTAGTATCTGCAACATAAAAGAAACTGTGTTAGTTTCTAAATTCTGAAAAATTTGAATATGAATGTTTTTGAAGTAGTGTTGGGAACTGATGCATGGGTTAGTATAATATAATGACACTTGATCAACGTCATTATATTGCAGTAATTCATGTTGAGTTTCTAATGGAACGTGATGATTCACAGAATATACCGTTATCATGTGTCATTTACACGACTCTGACATTCTATCTAATCTCTAAACATATTAAGAAAATATTTCTTGATGATTCGGTATTTTTCAGGGTATTCTGGTAATTTGACAAATCAAGATAGTACCCTTTCAATTTCCATCTTAGAACAATTACTATGTTCATTCTGGAATCCATACCTACGAATTCTGGACCATTACAAGAGCTAATTAATCACAAGAAGAAGAAACGAAAGGACAAAACTCCGAAATAGAAATTGGGGTATAAAACGCGGCAAATGGGAGAGAACATTAACTGTGGATGACAATGATTACGGAACACAGATACAAGGACATCGAGGTATAAGGGATGATATAAAACCCAACAACCACCCGTAAATTATAAACCGTAGATGTCAATGCAAATAGCAACATAAAGACACGGAAGAACTAGAAACACTATAAACCCTAGGGTATAGTAGAAGTAAATAGATTCTTCCGGTGGCAGGTTAAAAAGAAGAATGACAGATATAAAAGTTAAGAGGATATCAAGGATTAGGATGGGATGAAGCATATTAACAAACACTTTAATGTATGAATTGAGGAAGAAAGAATAGAAGGTGTGAGTCTTAAGAAAATGGAGAAGGCAGATTTATAGAAAAAATATCCGACAGAGCAATCGAAGCAGATTAGCGCGTTTGAGCAAAGAAGATCTGAATCTCCTTAATTATCGAAGAATCAAATCTTATTATGAATATTTCTTCTAAATTCCTTAAATTCCGGAAATCAATCTTGAATACGCCGCCGGTTAAGTCAAACCTGTATTTATTCATTTTCACTCTTTTGCGATAACTTCACTTATACTCTTCGAATAATCAAATTGGGTTACCTATATTACCCAATGATGATAAAACTCTATGTATCCGTTTACATTCGTCATAATAACATTCTTACTGTTAGCCATGACGACCTCTATCAAATTTCGGGACGAAATTTCTTTTAACGGGTAGGTACTGTGATGACCCGGAAATTTCCAACCAAATTTAAACTTTAATCTTTATATGTATCCAAAACGATAAGCAAATCTGTAATGATTGAGTCTCGAAAGTTTTGAAATTATATTCATTTAATTAAATACCCTTTGACCATGCCAAACGATTCAGGAACAATTACGTGTAAATATATATATATATATATACATGTGTGCTTATTAGATTGACACATATTATAAAACATTGAATGGATTAGTTGATATGAATATAAGCTTTGAGATCTATCTAATGAGGTTGGAAATATTATCACGGTATTGAATGAATAATATGTTACATGAATGTATTTGTTCGATGTAAGTTTATCGACAAGATTAAAAGATAATACCAAATGATTGAATTATCAGATACATTGAATTAAGATTACGAGTCTCTGTTATGAGGTCTACTTTGAATTGAAAACTCTTACTTTTAACGGTATTCGGAATATTTGGTAAAGTAATCACGGGTAAGAACAAAAGTGTTATTATTAAGGGTTAGACAAAAGCTAGTGGAGAAATGAATTCTATAATATTAGTTTGAATTATTTTCAAACGTGCGAAAACGTTTTTCGATATAATAGAACCTGGTTATTTGATTCGATCGATATTAAAATATTTTATTTAGAAAGTTTAAGGAAAACGTTGGCGCATAAATAAATTATATCGACCTAAGTTTTAAAGTGTAAACGTTACGTGTTATAAGCTTTTCTAAACGAATTTAAAATAAACTTTTAAACTATTATTAGTTTTGGAAAATCTAATTATTGTATTATTAATAAATATAACAAACCTACATATTAGGTATATATTTTGATATCTTAATTAATCATTGAAACGTTTTGATTTACACTAATATTAATAAATAGGCTTTGATAAATAACAAGATTATGAATTATAAAAGTAAATGACCAAAACACTCAAAAGATTAAGTTACACTTTGAGTGGGTTAGTTTTTAATTAATTTAAGTCTAGTTATTAATAAAGGTACGTGTCACAAAATGTTTAATTTAAAATAAAATATTTTGACAAACAACGAGACTTTAATTTATAGAAGGAAATGACCACAACGCTCAACTTCACAAGTTATATTTTTATAAAAGTAATTTATTGTTATGTAAGTCTAATTTTTGTAAAAGGTACACGTCACGTAACGTAAAAGGCTAGTTTTCTAAACGTACGAAAGTGCGCCCGAAAAACCGAAAGTGGTACATGAGTCGTGAGACCACGACCGTGTCATTTTTGTAAAAATTATATTTTTACCATGAGCGTAAATATAATATAATATTTAATTAATTCTAAAGATTAAATATATTATATATTAAATAATAAATATATATATATATATATATACTTTACATAAAGTTGTAAAGTTACGTAAGATTTGAAATGGGAATCATAAAGTTGTCGCAAGTTGTGGTGGTAAAACATACTTCCACTTTGAGTTTAACCATAATTTTTGGATATAGTTTCATGTTCATAATAAAAATCGTTTTCTCAGAATAACAACTTTTAAATCAAAGTTTATCATAGTTTTTTAATTAACTAACCCAAAACAGCCCGCGGTGTTACTAAGACGGCGTAAATCCGGTTTTACGGTGTTTTTCGTGTTTCCAGGTTTTAAATCATTAAGTTAGCATATCATATAGATATAGAACATGTGTTTAGTTGATTTTAAAAGTCAAGTTAGAAGGATTAACTTTTGTTTGCGAAATAGTTTAGAATTAACTAAACTATGTTCTAGTGATTACAAGTTTAAACCTTCGAATAAGATAGCTTTATATGTATGAATCGAATGATGTTATGAACATCATTACTACCTTAAGTTCCTTGGATGAACCTACTGGAAAAGAGAAAAATGGATCTAGCTTCAATGGATCCTTGGATGGCTCAAAGTTCTTGAAGCAAAATCATGACACGAAAACAAGTTCAAGTAAGATCATCACTTGAAATAAGATTGTTATAGTTATAGAAATTGAACCAAAGTTTGAATATGATTATTACCTTGTATTAGAATGATAACCTACTGTAAGAAACAAAGATTTCTTGAGGTTGGATGATCACCTTACGAACACTATTTTGAAAATATTAACTTAATAATAAATGATACATATATAACAATAATATTAATATTTATATTAGTTTTTTGTGTCTATTAAATACATCTTATTAGTAATTTGAAGGCACAAAAACTAATAAGAAAAGGTTGCTATGCTGTTCTAGCACACATCGAGAAAGTACAAACTGAAGAAAAGAGCATCAATGATGTTCCCATTGCAAAAGAATTTCCCGATGTATTTCCAAAAGAATTACCCGGATTACCCCCACATCGATCCGTTGAATTTCAAATAGATCTTGTACCAGGAGCTGCACCAATAGCTCGTGCTCCTTACAGACTCGCACCCAGCGAGATGAAAGAACTGCAAAGCCAATTACAAGAACTTTTAGAGCGTGGTTTCATTCAACCAAGCACATCACCGTGGGGAGCTCCTGTTTTGTTTGTCAAGAAGAAAGATGGTACATTCAGGTTGTGTATCGACTACCGAGAGTTGAACAAACTTACCATCAAGAACCGCTACCCACTACCGAGAATCGACGACTTATTTGATCAACTACAAGGCTCGTCTGTTTATTCAAAGATTGACTTACGTTCCGGGTATCATCAAATGAGGGTGAAAGAAGATGATATTCCAAAGACTGCTTTCAGAACACGTTACGGTCATTACGAGTTTATGGTCATGCCGTTTGGTTTAACTAATGCACCAGCTGTGTTCATGGACCTTATGAACCGAGTGTGTGGACCATACCTTGACAAGTTTGTCATTGTTTTCATTGATGACATACTTATTTACTCAAAGAATGACCAAGAACACGGTGAACATTTGAGAAAGGTGTTAGAAGTATTGAGGAAGGAAGAATTGTACGCTAAGTTTTCAAAGTGTGCATTTTGGTTGGAAGAAGTTCAATTCCTCGGTCACATAGTGAACAAAGAAGGTATTAAGGTGGATCCAGCAAAGATAGAAACTGTTGAAAAGTGGGAAACCCCGAAACTCCGAAACACGTACGCCAGTTTTTAGGACTAGCTGGTTACTACAGAAGGTTCATCCAAGACTTTTCCAGAATAGCAAAACCCTTGACTGCATTAACGAATAAAGGGAAGAAATTTGAATGGAATGATGAACAAGAGAAAGCGTTTCAGTTATTGAAGAAAAAGCTAACTACGGCACCTATATTGTCATTGCCTGAAGGGAATGATGATTTTGTGATTTATTGTGACGCATCAAAGCAAGGTCTCGGTTGTGTATTAATGCAACGAACGAAGGTGATTGCTTATGCGTCTAGACAATTGAAGATTCACGAACAAAATTATACGACGCATGATTTGGAATTAGGCGCGGTTGTTTTTGCATTAAAGACTTGGAGGCACTACTTATATGGGGTCAAAAGTATTATATATACCGACCACAAAAGTCTTCAACACATATTTAATCAGAAACAACTGAATATGAGGCAGCGTAGGTGGATTGAATTATTGAATGATTACGATTTTGAGATTCGTTACCACCCGGGGAAGGCAAATGTGGTAGCCGATGCCTTGAGCAGGAAGGATAGAGAACCCATTCGAGTAAAATCTATGAATATAATGATTCATAATAACATTACTACTCAAATAAAGGAGGCGCAACAAGGAGTTTTAAAAGAGGGAAATTTAAAGGATGAAATACCCAAAGGATCGGAGAAGCATCTTAATATTCGGGAAGACGGAACCCGGTATAGGGCTGAAAGGATTTGGGTACCAAAATTTGGAGATATGAGAGAAATGGTACTTAGAGAAGCTCATAAAACCAGATACTCAATACATCCTGGAACGGGGAAGATGTACAAGGATCTCAAGAAACATTTTTGGTGGCCGGGTATGAAAGCCGATGTTGCTAAATACGTAGGAGAATGTTTGACGTGTTCTAAGGTCAAAGCTGAGCATCAGAAACCATCAGGTCTACTTCAACAACCCGAAATCCCGGAATGGAAATGGGAAAACATTACCATGGATTTCATCACTAAATTGCCAAGGACTGCAAGTGGTTTTGATACTATTTGGGTAATAGTTGATCGTCTCACCAAATCAGCACACTTCCTACCAATAAGAGAAGATGACAAGATGGAGAAGTTAGCACGACTGTATTTGAAGGAAGTCGTCTCCAGACATGGAATACCAATCTCTATTATCTCTGATAGGGATGGCAGATTTATTTCAAGATTCTGGCAGACATTACAGCAAGCATTAGGAACTCGTCTAGACATGAGTACTGCCTATCATCCACAAACTGATGGGCAGAGCGAAAGGACGATACAAACGCTTGAAGACATGCTACGAGCATGTGTTATTGATTTCGGAAACAGTTGGGATCGACATCTACCGTTAGCAGAATTTTCCTACAACAACAGCTACCATTCAAGTATTGAGATGGCGCCATTTGAAGCACTTTATGGTAGAAAGTGCAGGTCTCCGATTTGTTGGAGTGAAGTGGGGGATAGACAGATTACGGGTCCGGAGATTATACAAGAAACTACCGAGAAGATCATCCAAATTCAACAACGGTTGAAAACCGCCCAAAGTCGACAAAAGAGCTACGCTGACATTAAAAGAAAAGATATAGAATTTGAAATTGGAGAGATGGTCATGCTTAAAGTTGCACCTTGGAAAGGCGTTGTTCGATTTGGTAAACGAGGGAAATTAAATCCAAGGTATATTGGACCATTCAAGATTATTGATCGTGTCGGACCAGTAGCTTACCGACTAGAGTTACCTCAACAACTCGCGGCTGTACATAACACTTTCCACGTCTCGAATTTAAAGAAATGTTTTGCTAAAGAAGATCTCACTATTCCGTTAGATGAAATCCAAATCAACGAAAAACTTCAATTCATCGAAGAACCCGTCGAAATAATGGATCGTGAGGTTAAAAGACTTAAGCAAAACAAGATACCAATTGTTAAGGTTCGATGGAATGCTCGTAGAGGACCCGAGTTCACCTGGGAGCGTGAAGATCAGATGAAGAAGAAATACCCGCATCTATTTCCAGAAGATTCGTCAACACCTTCAACAGCTTAAAATTTCGGGACGAAATTTATTTAACGGGTAGGTACTGTAGTGACCCGAACTTTTCCATGTTTATATATATTAATTGAGATTGATATTTACATGATTAAATGTTTCCAACATGTTAAGCAATCAAACTTGTTAAGACTTGATTAATTGAAATAGGTTTCATATAGACAATTGACCACCCAAGTTGACCGGTGATTCACGAACGTTAAAACTTGTAAAAACTATATGATGACATATATATGGTTATATATATAGTTAAAATTATATTATGATAATTAAACATATCATTAAGTATATTAACAATGAACTACATATGTAAAAACAAGACTACTAACTTAATGATTTTGAAACGAGACATATGTGTAACGATTATCGTTGTAACGACATTTAATGTATATATATCATATTAAGAGATATTCGTACATCATAATATCATGATAATATAATAATTTAAAATCTCTTTTGATATTATAAACATTGGGTTAACAACATTTAACAAGATCGTTAACCTAAAGGTTTCAAAACAACATTTACATGTAACGACTAACGATGACTTAACGACTCAGTTAAAATGTATATACATGTAGTGTTTTAATATGTATTTATACACTTTTGAAAGACTTCAATACACTTATCAAAATACTTCTACTTAACAAAAATGCTTACAATTACATCCTCGTTCAGTTTCATCAACAATTCTACTCGTATGCACCCGTATTCGTACTCGTACAATACACAGCTTTTAGATGTATGTACTATTGGTATATACACTCCAATGATCAGCTCTTAGCAGCCCATGTGAGTCACCTAACACATGTGGGAACCATCATTTGGCAACTAGCATGAAATATCTCATAAAATTACAAAAATATGAGTAATCATTCATGACTTATTTACATGAAAACAAAATTACATATCCTTTATATCTAATCCATACACCAACGACCAAAAACACCTACAAACACTTTTATTCTTCAATTTTCTTCATCTAATTGATCTCTCTCAAGTTCTATCTTCAAGTTCTAAGTGTTCTTCATAAATTCCAAAAGTTCTAGTTTCATAAAATCAAGAATACTTTCAAGTTTGCTAGCTCACTTCCAATCTTGTAAGGTGATCATCCAACCTCAAGAAATCTTTGTTTCTTACAGTAGGTTATCATTCTAATACAAGGTAATAATCATATTCAAACTTTGGTTCAATTTCTATAACTATAACAATCTTATTTCAAGTGATGATCTTACTTGAACTTGTTTTCGTGTCATGATTCTGCTTCAAGAACTTCGAGCCATCCAAGGATCCATTGAAGCTAGATCCATTTTTCTCTTTTCCAGTAGGTTTATCCAAGGAAATTAAGGTAGTAATGATGTTCATAACATCATTCGATTCATACATATAAAGCTATCTTATTCGAAGGTTTAAACTTGTAATCACTAGAACATAGTTTAGTTAATTCTAAACTTGTTCGCAAACAAAAGTTAATCCTTCTAACTTGACTTTTAAAATCAACTAAACACATGTTCTATATCTATATGATATGCTAACTTAATGATTTAAAACCTGGAAACACGAAAACACCGTAAAACCGGATTTACGCCGTCGTAGTAACACCGCGGGCTGTTTTGGGTTAGTTAATTAAAAACTATGATAAACTTTGATTTAAAAGTTGTTATTCTGAGAAAATGATTTTTATTATGAACATGAAACTATATCCAAAAATTATGGTTAAACTCAAAGTGAAAGTATGTTTTCTAAAATGGTCATCTAGACGTCGTTCTTTCGACTGAAATGACTACCTTTACAAAAACGACTTGTAACTTATTTTTTCGACTATAAACCTATACTTTTTCTGTTTAGATTCATAAAATAGAGTTCAATATGAAACCATAGCAATTTGATTCACTCAAAACGGATTTAAAATGAAGAAGTTATGGGTAAAACAAGATTGGATAATTTTTCTCATTTTAGCTACGTGAAAATTGGTAACAAATCTATTCCAACCATAACTTAATCAACTTGTATTGTATATTATGTAATCTTGAGATACCATAGACACGTATACAATGTTTCGACCTATCATGTCGACACATCTATATATATTTCGGAACAACCATAGACACTCTATATGTGAATGTTGGAGTTAGCTATACAGGGTTGAGGTTGATTCCAAAATATATATAGTTTGAGTTGTGATCAATACTGAGATACGTATACACTGGGTCGTGGATTGATTCAAGATAATATTTATCGATTTATTTTTCTGTACATCTAACTGTGGACAACTAGTTGTAGGTTACTAACGAGGACAGCTGACTTAATAAACTTAAAACATCAAAATATATTAAAAGTGTTGTAAATATATTTTGAACATACTTTGATATATATGTATATATTGTTATAGGTTCGTGAATCAACCAGTGGCCAAGTCTTACTTCCCGGCGAAGTAAAAATCTCTGAAAGTGAGTTATAGTCCCACTTTTAAAATCTAATATTTTTGGGATGAGAATACATGCAGGTTTTATAAATGATTTACAAAATAGACACAAGTACGTGAAACTACATTCTATGGTTGAATTAACGAAATCGAATATGCCCCTTTTTATTAAGTCTGGTAATCTAAGAATTAGGGAACAGACACCCTAATTGACGCGAATCCTAAAGATAGATCTATTGGGCCTAACAAACCCCATCCAAAGTACCGGATGCTTTAGTACTTCGAAATTTATATCATATCCGAAGGGTGTCCCGGAATGATGGGGATATTCTTATATATGCATCTTGTTATTGTCGGTTACCAGGTGTTCACCATATGAATGATTTTTATCTCTATGTATGGGATGTGTATTGAAATATGAAATCTTGTGGTCTATTGTTACGATTTGATATATATAGGTTAAACCTATAACTCACCAACATTTTTGTTGATGTTTAAAGCATGTTTATTCTCAGGTGAATATTAAGAGCTTCCGCTGTTGCATACTAAAATAAGGACAAGATTTGGAGTCCATGTTTGTATGATATTGTGTAAAAACTGCATTCAAGAAACTGATTTCGATGTAACATATTTGTATTGTAAACCATTATGTAATGGTCGTGTGTAAACAGGATATTTTAGATTATCATTATTTGATAATCTACGTAAAGCTTTTTAAACCTTTATTTATGAAATAAAGGTTATGGTTTGTTTTAAAAATGAATGCAGTCTTTGAAAAACGTCTCATATAGAGGTCAAAACCTCGCAACGAAATCAATTAATATGGAACGTTTTTAATCAATAAGAACGGGACATTTCAGTTGCGAGGTTTTGACCTCTATATGAGACGTTTTTCAAAGATTGCATTCATTTTAAAACAAACCATAACCTTTATTTCATCAATAAAGGTTTAAAAAGCTTTACGTAGATTATCAAATAATGATAATCTATAATATCCTGTTTACACACGACCATTACATAATGGTTTACAATACAAATATGTTACAACGAAAAAAAGTTTCTTGAATGCAGTTTTTACACAATATCATACAAGCATGGACTTCAAATCTCGTCCTTATTTAAGTATGCGATAGCGGAAGCTCTTAATAATCACCTGAGAATAAACATGCTTAAAATGTCAACAAAAAATGTTGGTGAGTTATAGGTTTAACCTATATATTATCAAATCATAATAATAGACCACAAGATTTCATATTTCAATACACATCCCATACATAGAGATAAAAATCATTCATATGGTGAACACCTGGTAACCGACATTAACAAGATGCATATTTAAGAATATCCCCATCATTCCGGGACACCCTTCGGATATGATATAAATTTCGAAGTACTAAAGCATCCGGTACTTTGGATGGGGTTTGTTAGGCCCAATAGATCTATCTTTAGGATTCGCGTCAATTAGGGTGTCTGTTCCCTAATTCTTAGATTACCAGACTTAATAAAAAGGGGCATATTCGATTTCGATAATTCAACCATAGAATGTAGTTTCACGTACTTGTGTCTATTTTGTAAATCATTTATAAAACCTGCATGTATTCTCATCCCAAAAATATTAGATTTTAAAAGTGGGACTATAACTCACTTTCACAGATTTTTACTTCGTCGGGAAGTAAGACTTGGCCACTGGTTGATTCACGAACCTATAACAATATATACATATATATCAAAGTATGTTCAAAATATATTTACAACACTTTTAATATATTTTGATGTTTTAAGTTTATTAAGTCAGCTGTCCTCGTTAGTAACCTACAACTAGTTGTCCACAGTTAGATGTACAGAAATAAATCGATAAATATTATCTTGAATCAATCCACGACCCAGTGTATACGTATCTCAGTATTGATCACAACTCAAACTATATATATTTTGGAATCAACCTCAACCCTGTATAGCTAACTCCAACATTCACATATAGAGTGTCTATGGTTGTTCCGAAATATATATAGATGTGTCGACATGATAGGTCGAAACATTGTATACGTGTCTATGGTATCTCAAGATTACATAATATACAACACAAGTTGATTAAGTTATGGTTGGAATAGATTTGTTACCAATTTTCACGTAGCTAAAATGAGAAAAATTATCCAATCTTGTTTTACCCATAACTTCTTCATTTTAAATCCGTTTTGAGTGAATCAAATTGATATGGTTTCATATTGAACTCTATTTTATGAATCTAAACAGAAAAGTATAGGTTTGTAGTCGGAAAAATAAGTTACAAGTCATTTTTGTAAAGGTAGTCATTTCAGTCGAAAGAACGACGTCTAGATGACCATTTTAGAAAACATACTTCCACTTTGAGTTTAATCATAATTTTTGGATATAGTTTCATGTTCATAATAAAAATCATTTTCTCAGAATAACAACTTTAAAATCAAAGTTTATCATAGTTTTTAATTAACTAACCCAAAACAGCCCGCGGTGTTACTACGACGGCGTAAATTCGGTTTTACAGTGTTTTTCGTGTTTCCAGGTTTTAAATCATTAAGTTAGCATATCATATAGATATAGAACATGTGTTTAGTTGATTTTAAAAGTCAAGTTAGAAGGATTAACTTTTGTTTGCGAACAAGTTTAGAATTAACTAAACTATGTTCTAGTGATTACAAATTTAAACCTTCGAATAAGATAGCTTTATATGTATGAATCGAATGATGTTATGAACATCATTACTACCTTAAGTTCCTTGGATAAATCTACTGGAAAAGAGAAAAATGGATCTAGCTTCAATGGATCCTTGGATGGCTCGAAGTTCTTGAAGCAGAATCATGACACGAAAACAAGTTCAAGTAAGATCATCACTTGAAATAAGATTGTTATAGTTATAGAAATTGAACCAAAGTTTGAATATGATTATTACCTTGTATTAGAATGATAACCTACTGTAAGAAACAAAGATTTCTTGAGGTTGGATGATCACCTTACAAGATTGGAAGTGAGCTAGCAAACTTGAAAGTATTCTTGATTTTATGAAACTAGAACTTTTGGAGTTTATGAAGAACACTTAGAACTTGAAGATAGAACTTGAGAGAGATCAATTAGATGAATAAAATTGAAGAATGAAAGTGTTTGTAGGTGTTTTTGGTCGTTGGTGTATGGATTAGATATAAAGGATATGTAATTTTGTTTTCATGTAAATAAGTCATGAATGATTACTCATATTTTTGTAATTTTATGAGATATTTCATGCTAGTTGCCAAATGATGGTTCCCACATGTGTTAGGTGACTCACATGGGCTGCTAAGAGCTGATCATTGGAGTGTATATACCAATAGTACATACATCTAAAAGCTGTGTATTGTACGAGTACGAATACGGGTGCATACGAGTAGAATTGTTGATGAAACTGAACGAGGATGTAATTGTAAGCATTTTTGTTAAGTAGAAGTATTTTGATAAGTGTATTGAAGTCTTTCAAAAGTGTATAAATACATATTAAAACACTACATGTATATACATTTTAACTGAGTCGTTAAGTCATCGTTAGTCGTTACATGTAAATGTTGTTTTGAAACCTTTAGGTTAACGATCTTGTTAAATGTTGTTAACCCAATGTTTATAATATCAAAAGAGATTTTAAATTATTATATTATCATGATATTATGATGTACGAATATCTCTTAATATGATATATATACATTAAATGTCGTTACAACGATAATCGTTACATATATGTCTCGCTTCAAAATCATTAAGTTAGTAGTCTTGTTTTTACATATGTAGTTCATTGTTAATATACTTAATGATATGTTTACTTATCATAATATAATGTTAACTATATATATAACCATATATATGTCATCATATAGTTTTTACAAGTTTTAACGTTCGTGAATCACCGGTGAACTTGGGTGGTCAATTGTCTATATGAAACCTATTTCAATTAATCAAGTCTTAACAAGTTTGATTGCTTAACATGTTGGAAACATTTAATCATGTAAATATCAATCTCAATTAATATATATAAACATGGAAAAGTTCGGGTCACTACAGTACCTACCCGTTAAATAAATTTCGTCCCGAAATTTTAAGCTGTTGAAGGTGTTGACGAATCTTCTGGAAATAGATGCGGGTATTTCTTCTTCATCTGATCTTCACGCTCCCAGGTGAACTCAGGTCCTCTACGAGCATTCCATCGAACTTTAACAATTGGTATCTTGTTTTGCTTAAGTCTTTTAACCTCACGATCCATTATTTCGACGGGTTCTTCGATGAATTGAAGTTTTTCGTTGATTTGGATTTCATCTAACGGAATAGTGAGATCTTCTTTAGAAAAACATTTCTTTAAATTCGAGACGTGGAAAGTGTTATGTACAGCCGCGAGTTGTTGAGGTAACTCTAGTCGGTAAGCTACTGGTCCGATACGATCAATAATCTTGAATGGTCCAATATACCTTGGATTTAATTTCCCTCGTTTACCAAATCGAACAACGCCTTTCCAAGGTGCAACTTTAAGCATGACCATCTCTCCAATTTCAAATTCTATATCTTTTCTTTTAATGTCAGCGTAGCTCTTTTGTCGACTTTGGGCGGTTTTCAACCGTTGTTGAATTTGGATGATCTTCTCGGTAGTTTCTTGTATAATCTCCGGACCCGTAATCTGTCTATCCCCCACTTCACTCCAACAAATCGGAGACCTGCACTTTCTACCATAAAGTGCTTCAAACGGCGCCATCTCAATGCTTGAATGGTAGCTGTTGTTGTAGGAAAATTCTGCTAACGGTAGATGTCGATCCCAACTGTTTCCGAAATCAATAACACATGCTCGTAGCATGTCTTCAAGCGTTTGTATCGTCCTTTCGCTCTGCCCATCAGTTTGTGGATGATAGGCAGTACTCATGTCTAGACGAGTTCCTAATGCTTGCTGTAATGTCTGCCAGAATCTTGAAATAAATCTGCCATCCCTATCAGAGATAATAGAGATTGGTATTCCATGTCTGGAGATGACTTCCTTCAAATACAGTCGTGCTAACTTCTCCATCTTGTCATCTTCTCTTATTGGCAAGAAGTGTGCTGATTTGGAGAGACGGTCAACTATTACCCAAATAGTATCAAAACCACTTGCAGTCCTTGGCAATTTAGTGATGAAATCCATGGTAATGTTTTCCCATTTCCATTCCGGGATTTCGGGTTGTTGAAGTAGACCTGATGGTTTCTGATGCTCAGCTTTGACCTTAGAACACGTCAAACATTCTCCTACGTATTTAGCAACATCGGCTTTTCTTATTAACAAAATATTATTATTATCAGAGCGTTGGTCTTAGAGAACCAGCTAGAATTGTACACCAACAACAAATATAAGGTATATGTACACCAACAACAAATATAGCCAACAATCTAATGAACTAAGAATCCATTCAATCAAAGAAATCAGAGAGAGTCCAGGAGACGACGAGATGCCTACGAGAACACTTAACCCTTACACGTTGGCCTTCGGTTCCATGCGAGTTCGTTTTGAAGGTTGTACGTTTGAGAAACAAAATGATCAGTCATGAAGTTAATATTAATTATTTTGTTTTAAACCTCTAACACCTCCGGCCACCAACTCCGACGAACCACCATCTTAAACCCATGAAGAACCACCATTAACGCCACCCTTTACAACCACCATGGTGTCACCATCTCTTTTCTTTGTTTTATTAAGTCAGCTGTCCTCGTTAGTAACCTACAACTAGTTGTCCACAGTTAGATGTACAGAAAAATAAATCGATAAATATTATCTTGAATCAATCCACGACCCAGTGTATACGTATCTCAGTATTGATCACAACTCAAACTATATATATTTTGGAATCAACCTCAACCCTGTATAGCTAACTCCAACATTCACATATAGAGTGTCTATGGTTGTTCCGAAATATATATAGATGTGTCGACATGATAGGTCGAAACATTGTATACGTGTCTATGGTATCTCAAGATTACATAATATACAATACAAGTTGATTAAGTTATGGTTGGAATAGATTTGTTACCAATTTTCACGTAGCTAAAATGAGAAAAATTATCCAATCTTGTTTTACCCATAACTTCTTCATTTTAAATCCGTTTTGAGTGAATCAAATTGCTATGGTTTCATATTGAACTCTATTTTATGAATCTAAACAGAAAAAGTATAGGTTTATAGTCGAAAAAATAAGTTACAAGTCGTTTTTGTAAAGGTAGTCATTTCAGTCGAAAGAACGACGTCTAGATGACCATTTTAGAAAACATACTTTCACTTTGAGTTTAACCATAATTTTTGGATATAGTTTCATGTTCATAATAAAAATCATTTTCTCAGAATAACAACTTTTAAATCAAAGTTTATCATAGTTTTTAATTAACTAACCCAAAACAGCCCGCGGTGTTACTACGACGGCGTAAATCCGGTTTTACGGTGTTTTCGTGTTTCCAGGTTTTAAATCATTAAGTTAGCATATCATATAGATATAGAACATGTGTTTAGTTGATTTTAAAAGTCAAGTTAGAAGGATTAACTTTTGTTTGCGAACAAGTTTAGAATTAACTAAACTATGTTCTAGTGATTACAAGTTTAAACCTTCGAATAAGATAGCTTTATATGTATGAATCGAATGATGTTATGAACATCATTACTACCTTAATTTCCTTGGATAAACCTACTGGAAAAGAGAAAAATGGATCTAGCTTCAATGGATCCTTGGATGGCTCGAAGTTCTTGAAGCAGAATCATGACACGAAAACAAGTTCAAGTAAGATCATCACTTGAAATAAGATTGTTATAGTTATAGAAATTGAACCAAAGTTTGAATATGATTATTACCTTGTATTAGAATGATAACCTACTGTAAGAAACAAAGATTTCTTGAGGTTGGATGATCACCTTACAAGATTGGAAGTGAGCTAGCAAACTTGAAAGTATTCTTGATTTTATGAAACTAGAACTTTTGGAATTTATGAAGAACACTTAGAACTTGAAGATAGAACTTGAGAGAGATCAATTAGATGAAGAAAATTGAAGAATAAAAGTGTTTGTAGGTGTTTTTGGTCGTTGGTGTATGGATTAGATATAAAGGATATGTAATTTTGTTTTCATGTAAATAAGTCATGAATGATTACTCATATTTTTGTAATTTTATGAGATATTTCATGCTAGTTGCCAAATGATGGTTCCCACATGTGTTAGGTGACTCACATGGGCTGCTAAGAGCTGATCATTGGAGTGTATATACCAATAGTACATACATCTAAAAGCTGTGTATTGTACGAGTACGAATACGGGTGCATACGAGTAGAATTGTTGATGAAACTGAACGAGGATGTAATTGTAAGCATTTTTGTTAAGTAGAAGTATTTTGATAAGTGTATTGAAGTCTTTCAAAAGTGTATAAATACATATTAAAACACTACATGTATATACATTTTAACTGAGTCGTTAAGTCATCGTTAGTCGTTACATGTAAATGTTGTTTTGAAACCTTTAGGTTAACGATCTTGTTAAATGTTGTTAACCCAATGTTTATAATATCAAAAGAGATTTTAAATTATTATATTATCATGATATTATGATGTACGAATATCTCTTAATATGATATATATACATTAAATGTCGTTACAACGATAATCGTTACACATATGTCTCGTTTCAAAATCATTAAGTTAGTAGTCTTGTTTTTACATATGTAGTTCATTGTTAATATACTTAATGATATGTTTAATTATCATAATATAATTTTAACTATATATATAACCATATATATGTCATCATATAGTTGTTAAGACTTGATTAATTGAAATAGGTTTCATATAGACAATTGACCACCCAAGTTGACCGGTGATTCACGAACGTTATTAAAAACGTTCCATATTAATTGATTTCGTTGCGAGGTTTTGACCTCTATATGAGACGTTTTTCAAAGATTGCATTCATTTTAAAACAAACCATAACCTTTATTTCATCAATAAAGGTTTAAAAAGCTTTACGTAGATTATCAAATAATGATAATCTATAATATCCTGTTTACACACGACCATTACATAATGGTTTACAATACAAATATGTTACAACGAAAAAAAGTTTCTTGAATGCAGTTTTTACACAATATCATACAAGCATGGACTTCAAATCTCGTCCTTATTTAAGTATGCGATAGCGGAAGCTCTTAATAATCACCTGAGAATAAACATGCTTAAAATGTCAACAAAAAATGTTGGTGAGTTATAGGTTTAACCTATATATTATCAAATCATAATAATAGACCACAAGATTTCATATTTCAATACACATCCCATACATAGAGATAAAAATCATTCATATGGTGAACACCTGGTAACCGACATTAACAAGATGCATATTTAAGAATATCCCCATCATTCCGGGACACCCTTCGGATATGATATAAATTTCGAAGTACTAAAGCATCCGGTACTTTGGATGGGGTTTGTTAGGCCCAATAGATCTATCTTTAGGATTCGCGTCAATTAGGGTGTCTGTTCCCTAATTCTTAGATTACCAGACTTAATAAAAAGGGGCATATTCGATTTCGATAATTCAACCATAGAATGTAGTTTCACGTACTTGTGTCTATTTTGTAAATCATTTATAAAACCTGCATGTATTCTCATCCCAAAAATATTAGATTTTAAAAGTGGGACTATAACTCACTTTCACAGATTTTTACTTCGTCGGGAAGTAAGACTTGGCCACTGGTTGATTCACGAACCTATAACAATATATACATATATATCAAAGTATGTTCAAAATATATTTACAACACTTTTAATATATTTTGATGTTTTAAGTTTATTAAGTCAGCTGTCCTCGTTAGTAACCTACAACTAGTTGTCCACAGTTAGATGTACAGAAATAAATCGATAAATATTATCTTGAATCAATCCACGACCCAGTGTATACGTATCTCAGTATTGATCACAACTCAAACTATATATATTTTGGAATCAACCTCAACCCTGTATAGCTAACTCCAACATTCACATATAGAGTGTCTATGGTTGTTCCGAAATATATATAGATGTGTCGACATGATAGGTCGAAACATTGTATACGTGTCTATGGTATCTCAAGATTACATAATATACAACACAAGTTGATTAAGTTATGGTTGGAATAGATTTGTTACCAATTTTCACGTAGCTAAAATGAGAAAAATTATCCAATCTTGTTTTACCCATAACTTCTTCATTTTAAATCCGTTTTGAGTGAATCAAATTGATATGGTTTCATATTGAACTCTATTTTATGAATCTAAACAGAAAAGTATAGGTTTGTAGTCGGAAAAATAAGTTACAAGTCATTTTTGTAAAGGTAGTCATTTCAGTCGAAAGAACGACGTCTAGATGACCATTTTAGAAAACATACTTCCACTTTGAGTTTAATCATAATTTTTGGATATAGTTTCATGTTCATAATAAAAATCATTTTCTCAGAATAACAACTTTAAAATCAAAGTTTATCATAGTTTTTAATTAACTAACCCAAAACAGCCCGCGGTGTTACTACGACGGCGTAAATTCGGTTTTACAGTGTTTTTCGTGTTTCCAGGTTTTAAATCATTAAGTTAGCATATCATATAGATATAGAACATGTGTTTAGTTGATTTTAAAAGTCAAGTTAGAAGGATTAACTTTTGTTTGCGAACAAGTTTAGAATTAACTAAACTATGTTCTAGTGATTACAAATTTAAACCTTCGAATAAGATAGCTTTATATGTATGAATCGAATGATGTTATGAACATCATTACTACCTTAAGTTCCTTGGATAAATCTACTGGAAAAGAGAAAAATGGATCTAGCTTCAATGGATCCTTGGATGGCTCGAAGTTCTTGAAGCAGAATCATGACACGAAAACAAGTTCAAGTAAGATCATCACTTGAAATAAGATTGTTATAGTTATAGAAATTGAACCAAAGTTTGAATATGATTATTACCTTGTATTAGAATGATAACCTACTGTAAGAAACAAAGATTTCTTGAGGTTGGATGATCACCTTACAAGATTGGAAGTGAGCTAGCAAACTTGAAAGTATTCTTGATTTTATGAAACTAGAACTTTTGGAGTTTATGAAGAACACTTAGAACTTGAAGATAGAACTTGAGAGAGATCAATTAGATGAATAAAATTGAAGAATGAAAGTGTTTGTAGGTGTTTTTGGTCGTTGGTGTATGGATTAGATATAAAGGATATGTAATTTTGTTTTCATGTAAATAAGTCATGAATGATTACTCATATTTTTGTAATTTTATGAGATATTTCATGCTAGTTGCCAAATGATGGTTCCCACATGTGTTAGGTGACTCACATGGGCTGCTAAGAGCTGATCATTGGAGTGTATATACCAATAGTACATACATCTAAAAGCTGTGTATTGTACGAGTACGAATACGGGTGCATACGAGTAGAATTGTTGATGAAACTGAACGAGGATGTAATTGTAAGCATTTTTGTTAAGTAGAAGTATTTTGATAAGTGTATTGAAGTCTTTCAAAAGTGTATAAATACATATTAAAACACTACATGTATATACATTTTAACTGAGTCGTTAAGTCATCGTTAGTCGTTACATGTAAATGTTGTTTTGAAACCTTTAGGTTAACGATCTTGTTAAATGTTGTTAACCCAATGTTTATAATATCAAAAGAGATTTTAAATTATTATATTATCATGATATTATGATGTACGAATATCTCTTAATATGATATATATACATTAAATGTCGTTACAACGATAATCGTTACATATATGTCTCGCTTCAAAATCATTAAGTTAGTAGTCTTGTTTTTACATATGTAGTTCATTGTTAATATACTTAATGATATGTTTACTTATCATAATATAATGTTAACTATATATATAACCATATATATGTCATCATATAGTTTTTACAAGTTTTAACGTTCGTGAATCACCGGTGAACTTGGGTGGTCAATTGTCTATATGAAACCTATTTCAATTAATCAAGTCTTAACAAGTTTGATTGCTTAACATGTTGGAAACATTTAATCATGTAAATATCAATCTCAATTAATATATATAAACATGGAAAAGTTCGGGTCACTACAGTACCTACCCGTTAAATAAATTTCGTCCCGAAATTTTAAGCTGTTGAAGGTGTTGACGAATCTTCTGGAAATAGATGCGGGTATTTCTTCTTCATCTGATCTTCACGCTCCCAGGTGAACTCAGGTCCTCTACGAGCATTCCATCGAACTTTAACAATTGGTATCTTGTTTTGCTTAAGTCTTTTAACCTCACGATCCATTATTTCGACGGGTTCTTCGATGAATTGAAGTTTTTCGTTGATTTGGATTTCATCTAACGGAATAGTGAGATCTTCTTTAGAAAAACATTTCTTTAAATTCGAGACGTGGAAAGTGTTATGTACAGCCGCGAGTTGTTGAGGTAACTCTAGTCGGTAAGCTACTGGTCCGATACGATCAATAATCTTGAATGGTCCAATATACCTTGGATTTAATTTCCCTCGTTTACCAAATCGAACAACGCCTTTCCAAGGTGCAACTTTAAGCATGACCATCTCTCCAATTTCAAATTCTATATCTTTTCTTTTAATGTCAGCGTAGCTCTTTTGTCGACTTTGGGCGGTTTTCAACCGTTGTTGAATTTGGATGATCTTCTCGGTAGTTTCTTGTATAATCTCCGGACCCGTAATCTGTCTATCCCCCACTTCACTCCAACAAATCGGAGACCTGCACTTTCTACCATAAAGTGCTTCAAACGGCGCCATCTCAATGCTTGAATGGTAGCTGTTGTTGTAGGAAAATTCTGCTAACGGTAGATGTCGATCCCAACTGTTTCCGAAATCAATAACACATGCTCGTAGCATGTCTTCAAGCGTTTGTATCGTCCTTTCGCTCTGCCCATCAGTTTGTGGATGATAGGCAGTACTCATGTCTAGACGAGTTCCTAATGCTTGCTGTAATGTCTGCCAGAATCTTGAAATAAATCTGCCATCCCTATCAGAGATAATAGAGATTGGTATTCCATGTCTGGAGATGACTTCCTTCAAATACAGTCGTGCTAACTTCTCCATCTTGTCATCTTCTCTTATTGGCAAGAAGTGTGCTGATTTGGAGAGACGGTCAACTATTACCCAAATAGTATCAAAACCACTTGCAGTCCTTGGCAATTTAGTGATGAAATCCATGGTAATGTTTTCCCATTTCCATTCCGGGATTTCGGGTTGTTGAAGTAGACCTGATGGTTTCTGATGCTCAGCTTTGACCTTAGAACACGTCAAACATTCTCCTACGTATTTAGCAACATCGGCTTTCATACCCGGCCACCAAAAATGTTTCTTGAGATCCTTGTACATCTTCCCCGTTCCAGGATGTATTGAGTATCTGGTTTTATGAGCTTCCCTAAGTACCATTTCTCTCATATCTCCAAATTTTGGTACCCAAATCCTTTCAGCCCTATACCGGGTTCCGTCTTCCCGAATATTAAGATGCTTCTTCGATCCTTTGGGTATTTCATCCTTTAAATTTCCCTCTTTTAAAACTCCTTGTTGCGCCTCCTTTATTTGAGTAGTAAGGTTATTATGAATCATTATATTCATAGATTTTACTCGAATGGGTTCTCTGTCCTTCCTGCTCAAGGCATTGGCTACCACATTTGCCTTCCCCGGGTGGTAACGAATCTCAAAGTCGTAATCATTCAATAATTCAATCCACCTACGCTGCCTCATATTCAGCTGTTTCTGATTAAATATGTGTTGAAGACTTTTGTGGTCGGTATATATAATACTTTTGACCCCATATAAGTAGTGCCTCCAAGTCTTTAATGCAAAAACAACCGCGCCTAATTCCAAATCATGCGTCGTATAATTTTGTTCGTGAATCTTCAATTGTCTAGACGCATAAGCAATCACCTTCGTTCGTTGCATTAATACACAATCGAGACCTTGCTTTGATGCATCACAATAAATCACAAAATCATCATTCCCTTCAGGCAATGACAATATAGGTGCCGTAGTTAGCTTTTTCTTCAATAACTGAAACGCTTTCTCTTGTTCATCATTCCATTCAAATTTCTTCCCTTTATGCGTTAATGCAGTCAAGGGTTTTGCTATTCTGGAAAAGTCTTGGATGAACCTTCTGTAGTAACCAGCTAGTCCTAAAAACTGGCGTATGTGTTTCGGAGTTTTCGGGGTTTCCCACTTTTCAACAGTTTCTATCTTTGCCGGATCCACCTTAATACCTTCTTTGTTCACTATGTGACCGAGGAATTGAACTTCTTCCAACCAAAATGCACACTTTGAAAACTTAGCGTACAATTCTTCCTTCCTCAATACTTCTAACACCTTTCTCAAATGTTCACCGTGTTCTTGGTCATTCTTTGAGTAAATAAGTATGTCATCAATGAAAACAATGACAAACTTGTCAAGGTATGGTCCACACACTCGGTTCATAAGGTCCATGAACACAGCTGGTGCATTAGTTAAACCAAACGGCATGACCATAAACTCGTATTGACCGTAACGTGTTCTGAAAGCAGTCTTTGGAATATCATCTTCTTTCACCCGCATTTGATGATACCCGGAACGTAAGTCAATCTTTGAATAAACAGACGAGCCTTGTAGTTGATCAAATAAGTCGTCGATTCTCGGTAGTGGGTAGCGGTTCTTGATGGTAAGTTTGTTTAACTCTCGGTAGTCGATACATAACCTGAATGTACCATCTTTCTTCTTGACAAACAAAACAGGAGCTCCCCACGGTGATGTGCTTGGTCGAATGAAACCACGCTCTAAAAGTTCTTGTAATTGGCTTTGCAGTTCTTTCATCTCGCTGGGTGCGAGTCTGTAAGGAGCACGAGCTATTGGTGCAGCTCCTGGTACAAGATCTATTTGAAATTCAACGGATCGATGTGGGGGTAATCCCGGTAATTCTTTCGGAAATACATCGGGAAATTCTTTTGCAATGGGAACATCATTGATGCTCTTTTCTTCAGTTTGTACTTTCTCGACGTGTGCTAGAACAGCATAGCAACCTTTTCTTATTAGTTTTTGTGCCTTCAAATTACTAATAAGATGTAGCTTCGTGTTGCCCTTTTCTCCGTACACCATTAAGGGTTTTCCTTTTTCTCGTATAATGCGAATTGCATTTTTGTAACAAACGATCTCCGCTTTCACTTCTTTCAACCAGTCCATACCGATTATCACATCAAAACTCCCTAACTCTATGGGTATCAAATCAATCTTAAATGTTTCGCTAACCAGTTTAATTTCTCGATTCCGACATATATTATCTGCTGAAATTAATTTACCATTTGCTAATTCGAGTAAAAATTTACTATCCAAAGGCGTCAATGGACAACTTAATTTAGCACAAAAATCTCTACTCATATAGCTTCTATCCGCACCCGAATCAAATAAAACGTAAGCAGATTTATTGTCAATAAGAAACGTACCCGTAACAAGCTCCGGGTCTTCCTGTGCCTCTGCCGCATTAATATTGAAAACTCTTCCGCGGCCTTGTCCATTCGTGTTCTCCTGGTTCGGGCAATTTCTAATAATGTGGCCCGGTTTTCCACATTTATAACAAACTACATTGGCATAACTTGCTCCGACACTACTTGCTCCGCCATTACTCGTTCCAACACCATTTGTTCCTTTCGTTCTATTAACCCCTGGTCCGTAGACCTCACACTTCGCCACGCTATGACCATTTCTTTTACACTTGTTGCAAAATTTGGTGCAGAACCCCGAGTGATACTTTTCACACCTTTGGCATAGCTGCTTCTGATTGTTGTTATTGTTGCGGTTATTATTGTTGTTGGGATGATTGTTGTAGTTGCTGTTGTTGTTGTTGTTGTTGTTGGGCCATTTGTTGTAGTTGCGATTGATGTTGCGATTGTTGGGATAATTGTTGCGATTATTGTTGTAATTGCTGTTGTTGTTGTATTGGTGATTCTTATCACCGTTTTCCTCCCACTTTCTTTTGACTTGCTTCACATTGGCCTCTTCACCAGTCTGTTCTTTAATTCTTTCTTCAATCTGGTTCACTAGTTTGTGAGCCATTCTACATGCCTGTTGTATGGAGGCGGGCTCATGTGAACTTATATCTTCTTGGATTCTTTCTGGTAATCCTTTCACAAACGCGTCGATCTTCTCTTCCTCATCTTCGAATGCTCCCGGACACAATAGGCACAATTCTGTGAATCGTCTTTCGTACGTTGTAATATCAAATCCTTGGGTTCGTAACCCTCTAAGTTATGTCTTGAGCTTATTGACCTCGGTTCTGGGACGGTACTTCTCGTTCATCAAGTGCTTGAATGTTGACCACGGTAGTGCGTACGCATCGTCTTGTCCCACTTGCTCTAGATAGGTATTCCACCATGTTAACGCAGAACCTGTGAAGGTATGCGTAGCGTACTTTACTTTGTCCTCTTCAGTACACTTACTTATGGTAAACACCGATTCGACCTTCTCGGTCCACCGTTTCAATCCGATCGGTCCTTCGGTTCCATCAAATTCTAAAGGTTTGCAGGCAGTGAATTCTTTGAAGGTGCATCCTACACGATTTCCTGTACTGCTAGATCCAAGGTTATTGTTGGTATGTAGCGCAGCCTGTACTGCGGCTATGTTTGAAGCTAGAAAAGTACGGAATTCCTCTTCATTCATATTCACGGTGTGTCGAGTAGTCGGTGCCATTTCCTTCAAAATAGTTAAATGGAACAAGTTAATCATACAGAATATTAAGAGTAGTTAATAGTATTTCGTAGCATAATATGAACTCATTTATAAAAGCTTTTTCTTCATATTAGCGTTTTATAAGTTTAAATTCGGGTAGTACCTACCCGTTAAGTTCATACTTAGTAGCTAATATACAATTCAACTACTACAATTCTATATGAAAAACTGATTATAATAATATTTCGCGTTCAAACTTTTATACAATATTTTACAAACTTACAATACCGCTTATTTTACATAAAGCATGAAATATAGTACACAATAACTTTGATACAAGATAGTTGTGAAGATAATTCAAGCTAGTACACAAGTCGTTCAGCAAAGGCAATAAAGACACGTAATTCATACGTCCAGAAACAAGTCATGCATTCTGGTTTTACTAGGACTACTTCCCATCCTTGGTCTTGTGCAACATAACCGTTATGGCCGTTGATAAGACAGCGTGTTGTAACGTCGTCAAAGGGACGAGGGTTACGTAATGTCCAACAGTCCCGTAATAATCTAAAAACCTCATTTCTTACCCCAATTACCGACTCCGTCACTTGTGGAAACGTTTTGTTTAATAGTTGTAGCCCGATGTTCTTGTTCTCACTTTGGTGAGAAGCGAACATTACTAATCCGTAAGCATAACATGCTTCTTTATGTTGCATGTTAGCCGCTTTTTCTAAATCACGAAGTCCAATATTCGGATATATTGAGTCAAAATAATTTCTTAACCCGTTGCGTAAAATAGCATTTGGGTTCCCCGCAATATATGCGTCAAAGTAAACACATCGTAACTTATGGGTTTCCCAATGTGATATCCCCCATCTTTCAAACGAAAGTCTCTTATAAACCAAGACATTCTTGGAACGTTCTTCGAATATCTTACAAACTGATCTCGCCTTAAATAGTTGTGCCGAAGAATTCTGGCCGACTCTAGACAAGATTTCATCAATCATGTCTCCGGGTAGGTCTCTTAAAATATTGGGTTGTCTATCCATTTTGTGTTTTTAAACTGTAAAATAGACAAGAGTTAGATTCATAAAAAAATACTTATTAATACAAGCAATTTTTACATAAAGCATAAGAACACTATATTACATATATTACACCACACGAATACAACTATCTTATTCCGACTCGCTCGTTTCTTCTTCTTCGGTTTTGGTTCGTTTTGCCAAGTTTCTAGGGATATATGATGTTCCCCTAATACGAGCCGTCGTTGTCCACATTGGTTTAGAAAAACCTGGTGGTTTAGAGGTTCCCGGGTCATTGTTACAACTTAAGGACTTCGGGGGTTGACGATACATATAAAGTTCATCGGGGTTGGAATTAGATTTCTCTATTTTTATGCCCTTTCCCTTATTATTTTCTTTTGCCTTTTTAAATTCAGTTGGGGTAATTTCTATAACATCATCGGAATTCTCGTCGGAATCCGATTCATCGGAGAATTGGTAATCCTCCCAATATTTTGCTTCCTTGGCGGAAACACCATTGACCATAATTAACTTTGGTCGGTTGGTGGAGGATTTTCTTTTACTTAACCGTTTTATTATTTCCCCCACCGGTTCTATTTCTTCATCCGGTTCCGATTCTTCTTCCGGTTCCGATTCTTCTTCCGGTTTCGATTCTTCTTCCGGTTCCGACTCTTCTTCCGGTTCCTCTTCGGGAACTTGTGAATCAGTCCACGAATCATTCCAATTTACATTTGACTCTTCATTATTATTAGGTGAGTCAATGGGACTTGTTCTAGAGGTAGACATCTATCACATAATATCAAACGCGTTAAGAGATTAATATATCACATAATATTCACATGTTAAAAATATATAGTTTCCAACAAAATTTGTTAAGCAATCATTTTTCAAGTAAACACGGTCGAAGTCCAGACTCACTAATGCATCCTAACAAACTCGATAAGACACACTAATGCAAATTTTCTGGTTCTCTAAGACCAACGCTCGGATACCAACTGAAATGTCCCGTTCTTATTGATTAAAAACGTTCCATATTAATTGATTTCGTTGCGAGGTTTTGACCTCTATATGAGACGTTTTTCAAAGATTGCATTCATTTTAAAACAAACCATAACCTTTATTTCATCAATAAAGGTTTAAAAAGCTTTACGTAGATTATCAAATAATGATAATCTATAATATCCTGTTTACACACGACCATTACATAATGGTTTACAATACAAATATGTTACAACGAAAAAAAGTTTCTTGAATGCAGTTTTTACACAATATCATACAAGCATGGACTTCAAATCTCGTCCTTATTTAAGTATGCGATAGCGGAAGCTCTTAATAATCACCTGAGAATAAACATGCTTAAAATGTCAACAAAAAATGTTGGTGAGTTATAGGTTTAACCTATATATTATCAAATCATAATAATAGACCACAAGATTTCATATTTCAATACACATCCCATACATAGAGATAAAAATCATTCATATGGTGAACACCTGGTAACCGACATTAACAAGATGCATATTTAAGAATATCCCCATCATTCCGGGACACCCTTCGGATATGATATAAATTTCGAAGTACTAAAGCATCCGGTACTTTGGATGGGGTTTGTTAGGCCCAATAGATCTATCTTTAGG
This sequence comes from Rutidosis leptorrhynchoides, assembly GCF_046630445.1. Lineage (NCBI taxonomy): Eukaryota > Viridiplantae > Streptophyta > Magnoliopsida > Asterales > Asteraceae > Rutidosis > Rutidosis leptorrhynchoides. The sequence continues at coordinate 554,828,842 of NC_092336.1, read as the reverse complement.
ATTCGCGTCAATTAGGGTGTCTGTTCCCTAATTCTTAGATTACCAGACTTAATAAAAAGGGGCATATTCGATTTCGATAATTCAACCATAGAATGTAGTTTCACGTACTTGTGTCTATTTTGTAAATCATTTATAAAACCTGCATGTATTCTCATCCCAAAAATATTAGATTTTAAAAGTGGGACTATAACTCACTTTCACAGATTTTTACTTCGTCGGGAAGTAAGACTTGGCCACTGGTTGATTCACGAACCTATAACAATATATACATATATATCAAAGTATGTTCAAAATATATTTACAACACTTTTAATATATTTTGATGTTTTAAGTTTATTAAGTCAGCTGTCCTCGTTAGTAACCTACAACTAGTTGTCCACAGTTAGATGTACAGAAATAAATCGATAAATATTATCTTGAATCAATCCACGACCCAGTGTATACGTATCTCAGTATTGATCACAACTCAAACTATATATATTTTGGAATCAACCTCAACCCTGTATAGCTAACTCCAACATTCACATATAGAGTGTCTATGGTTGTTCCGAAATATATATAGATGTGTCGACATGATAGGTCGAAACATTGTATACGTGTCTATGGTATCTCAAGATTACATAATATACAACACAAGTTGATTAAGTTATGGTTGGAATAGATTTGTTACCAATTTTCACGTAGCTAAAATGAGAAAAATTATCCAATCTTGTTTTACCCATAACTTCTTCATTTTAAATCCGTTTTGAGTGAATCAAATTGATATGGTTTCATATTGAACTCTATTTTATGAATCTAAACAGAAAAGTATAGGTTTGTAGTCGGAAAAATAAGTTACAAGTCATTTTTGTAAAGGTAGTCATTTCAGTCGAAAGAACGACGTCTAGATGACCATTTTAGAAAACATACTTCCACTTTGAGTTTAATCATAATTTTTGGATATAGTTTCATGTTCATAATAAAAATCATTTTCTCAGAATAACAACTTTAAAATCAAAGTTTATCATAGTTTTTAATTAACTAACCCAAAACAGCCCGCGGTGTTACTACGACGGCGTAAATTCGGTTTTACAGTGTTTTTCGTGTTTCCAGGTTTTAAATCATTAAGTTAGCATATCATATAGATATAGAACATGTGTTTAGTTGATTTTAAAAGTCAAGTTAGAAGGATTAACTTTTGTTTGCGAACAAGTTTAGAATTAACTAAACTATGTTCTAGTGATTACAAATTTAAACCTTCGAATAAGATAGCTTTATATGTATGAATCGAATGATGTTATGAACATCATTACTACCTTAAGTTCCTTGGATAAATCTACTGGAAAAGAGAAAAATGGATCTAGCTTCAATGGATCCTTGGATGGCTCGAAGTTCTTGAAGCAGAATCATGACACGAAAACAAGTTCAAGTAAGATCATCACTTGAAATAAGATTGTTATAGTTATAGAAATTGAACCAAAGTTTGAATATGATTATTACCTTGTATTAGAATGATAACCTACTGTAAGAAACAAAGATTTCTTGAGGTTGGATGATCACCTTACAAGATTGGAAGTGAGCTAGCAAACTTGAAAGTATTCTTGATTTTATGAAACTAGAACTTTTGGAGTTTATGAAGAACACTTAGAACTTGAAGATAGAACTTGAGAGAGATCAATTAGATGAATAAAATTGAAGAATGAAAGTGTTTGTAGGTGTTTTTGGTCGTTGGTGTATGGATTAGATATAAAGGATATGTAATTTTGTTTTCATGTAAATAAGTCATGAATGATTACTCATATTTTTGTAATTTTATGAGATATTTCATGCTAGTTGCCAAATGATGGTTCCCACATGTGTTAGGTGACTCACATGGGCTGCTAAGAGCTGATCATTGGAGTGTATATACCAATAGTACATACATCTAAAAGCTGTGTATTGTACGAGTACGAATACGGGTGCATACGAGTAGAATTGTTGATGAAACTGAACGAGGATGTAATTGTAAGCATTTTTGTTAAGTAGAAGTATTTTGATAAGTGTATTGAAGTCTTTCAAAAGTGTATAAATACATATTAAAACACTACATGTATATACATTTTAACTGAGTCGTTAAGTCATCGTTAGTCGTTACATGTAAATGTTGTTTTGAAACCTTTAGGTTAACGATCTTGTTAAATGTTGTTAACCCAATGTTTATAATATCAAAAGAGATTTTAAATTATTATATTATCATGATATTATGATGTACGAATATCTCTTAATATGATATATATACATTAAATGTCGTTACAACGATAATCGTTACATATATGTCTCGCTTCAAAATCATTAAGTTAGTAGTCTTGTTTTTACATATGTAGTTCATTGTTAATATACTTAATGATATGTTTACTTATCATAATATAATGTTAACTATATATATAACCATATATATGTCATCATATAGTTTTTACAAGTTTTAACGTTCGTGAATCACCGGTGAACTTGGGTGGTCAATTGTCTATATGAAACCTATTTCAATTAATCAAGTCTTAACAAGTTTGATTGCTTAACATGTTGGAAACATTTAATCATGTAAATATCAATCTCAATTAATATATATAAACATGGAAAAGTTCGGGTCACTACAGTACCTACCCGTTAAATAAATTTCGTCCCGAAATTTTAAGCTGTTGAAGGTGTTGACGAATCTTCTGGAAATAGATGCGGGTATTTCTTCTTCATCTGATCTTCACGCTCCCAGGTGAACTCAGGTCCTCTACGAGCATTCCATCGAACTTTAACAATTGGTATCTTGTTTTGCTTAAGTCTTTTAACCTCACGATCCATTATTTCGACGGGTTCTTCGATGAATTGAAGTTTTTCGTTGATTTGGATTTCATCTAACGGAATAGTGAGATCTTCTTTAGAAAAACATTTCTTTAAATTCGAGACGTGGAAAGTGTTATGTACAGCCGCGAGTTGTTGAGGTAACTCTAGTCGGTAAGCTACTGGTCCGATACGATCAATAATCTTGAATGGTCCAATATACCTTGGATTTAATTTCCCTCGTTTACCAAATCGAACAACGCCTTTCCAAGGTGCAACTTTAAGCATGACCATCTCTCCAATTTCAAATTCTATATCTTTTCTTTTAATGTCAGCGTAGCTCTTTTGTCGACTTTGGGCGGTTTTCAACCGTTGTTGAATTTGGATGATCTTCTCGGTAGTTTCTTGTATAATCTCCGGACCCGTAATCTGTCTATCCCCCACTTCACTCCAACAAATCGGAGACCTGCACTTTCTACCATAAAGTGCTTCAAACGGCGCCATCTCAATGCTTGAATGGTAGCTGTTGTTGTAGGAAAATTCTGCTAACGGTAGATGTCGATCCCAACTGTTTCCGAAATCAATAACACATGCTCGTAGCATGTCTTCAAGCGTTTGTATCGTCCTTTCGCTCTGCCCATCAGTTTGTGGATGATAGGCAGTACTCATGTCTAGACGAGTTCCTAATGCTTGCTGTAATGTCTGCCAGAATCTTGAAATAAATCTGCCATCCCTATCAGAGATAATAGAGATTGGTATTCCATGTCTGGAGATGACTTCCTTCAAATACAGTCGTGCTAACTTCTCCATCTTGTCATCTTCTCTTATTGGCAAGAAGTGTGCTGATTTGGAGAGACGGTCAACTATTACCCAAATAGTATCAAAACCACTTGCAGTCCTTGGCAATTTAGTGATGAAATCCATGGTAATGTTTTCCCATTTCCATTCCGGGATTTCGGGTTGTTGAAGTAGACCTGATGGTTTCTGATGCTCAGCTTTGACCTTAGAACACGTCAAACATTCTCCTACGTATTTAGCAACATCGGCTTTCATACCCGGCCACCAAAAATGTTTCTTGAGATCCTTGTACATCTTCCCCGTTCCAGGATGTATTGAGTATCTGGTTTTATGAGCTTCCCTAAGTACCATTTCTCTCATATCTCCAAATTTTGGTACCCAAATCCTTTCAGCCCTATACCGGGTTCCGTCTTCCCGAATATTAAGATGCTTCTTCGATCCTTTGGGTATTTCATCCTTTAAATTTCCCTCTTTTAAAACTCCTTGTTGCGCCTCCTTTATTTGAGTAGTAAGGTTATTATGAATCATTATATTCATAGATTTTACTCGAATGGGTTCTCTGTCCTTCCTGCTCAAGGCATTGGCTACCACATTTGCCTTCCCCGGGTGGTAACGAATCTCAAAGTCGTAATCATTCAATAATTCAATCCACCTACGCTGCCTCATATTCAGCTGTTTCTGATTAAATATGTGTTGAAGACTTTTGTGGTCGGTATATATAATACTTTTGACCCCATATAAGTAGTGCCTCCAAGTCTTTAATGCAAAAACAACCGCGCCTAATTCCAAATCATGCGTCGTATAATTTTGTTCGTGAATCTTCAATTGTCTAGACGCATAAGCAATCACCTTCGTTCGTTGCATTAATACACAATCGAGACCTTGCTTTGATGCATCACAATAAATCACAAAATCATCATTCCCTTCAGGCAATGACAATATAGGTGCCGTAGTTAGCTTTTTCTTCAATAACTGAAACGCTTTCTCTTGTTCATCATTCCATTCAAATTTCTTCCCTTTATGCGTTAATGCAGTCAAGGGTTTTGCTATTCTGGAAAAGTCTTGGATGAACCTTCTGTAGTAACCAGCTAGTCCTAAAAACTGGCGTATGTGTTTCGGAGTTTTCGGGGTTTCCCACTTTTCAACAGTTTCTATCTTTGCCGGATCCACCTTAATACCTTCTTTGTTCACTATGTGACCGAGGAATTGAACTTCTTCCAACCAAAATGCACACTTTGAAAACTTAGCGTACAATTCTTCCTTCCTCAATACTTCTAACACCTTTCTCAAATGTTCACCGTGTTCTTGGTCATTCTTTGAGTAAATAAGTATGTCATCAATGAAAACAATGACAAACTTGTCAAGGTATGGTCCACACACTCGGTTCATAAGGTCCATGAACACAGCTGGTGCATTAGTTAAACCAAACGGCATGACCATAAACTCGTATTGACCGTAACGTGTTCTGAAAGCAGTCTTTGGAATATCATCTTCTTTCACCCGCATTTGATGATACCCGGAACGTAAGTCAATCTTTGAATAAACAGACGAGCCTTGTAGTTGATCAAATAAGTCGTCGATTCTCGGTAGTGGGTAGCGGTTCTTGATGGTAAGTTTGTTTAACTCTCGGTAGTCGATACATAACCTGAATGTACCATCTTTCTTCTTGACAAACAAAACAGGAGCTCCCCACGGTGATGTGCTTGGTCGAATGAAACCACGCTCTAAAAGTTCTTGTAATTGGCTTTGCAGTTCTTTCATCTCGCTGGGTGCGAGTCTGTAAGGAGCACGAGCTATTGGTGCAGCTCCTGGTACAAGATCTATTTGAAATTCAACGGATCGATGTGGGGGTAATCCCGGTAATTCTTTCGGAAATACATCGGGAAATTCTTTTGCAATGGGAACATCATTGATGCTCTTTTCTTCAGTTTGTACTTTCTCGACGTGTGCTAGAACAGCATAGCAACCTTTTCTTATTAGTTTTTGTGCCTTCAAATTACTAATAAGATGTAGCTTCGTGTTGCCCTTTTCTCCGTACACCATTAAGGGTTTTCCTTTTTCTCGTATAATGCGAATTGCATTTTTGTAACAAACGATCTCCGCTTTCACTTCTTTCAACCAGTCCATACCGATTATCACATCAAAACTCCCTAACTCTATGGGTATCAAATCAATCTTAAATGTTTCGCTAACCAGTTTAATTTCTCGATTCCGACATATATTATCTGCTGAAATTAATTTACCATTTGCTAATTCGAGTAAAAATTTACTATCCAAAGGCGTCAATGGACAACTTAATTTAGCACAAAAATCTCTACTCATATAGCTTCTATCCGCACCCGAATCAAATAAAACGTAAGCAGATTTATTGTCAATAAGAAACGTACCCGTAACAAGCTCCGGGTCTTCCTGTGCCTCTGCCGCATTAATATTGAAAACTCTTCCGCGGCCTTGTCCATTCGTGTTCTCCTGGTTCGGGCAATTTCTAATAATGTGGCCCGGTTTTCCACATTTATAACAAACTACATTGGCATAACTTGCTCCGACACTACTTGCTCCGCCATTACTCGTTCCAACACCATTTGTTCCTTTCGTTCTATTAACCCCTGGTCCGTAGACCTCACACTTCGCCACGCTATGACCATTTCTTTTACACTTGTTGCAAAATTTGGTGCAGAACCCCGAGTGATACTTTTCACACCTTTGGCATAGCTGCTTCTGATTGTTGTTATTGTTGCGGTTATTATTGTTGTTGGGATGATTGTTGTAGTTGCTGTTGTTGTTGTTGTTGTTGTTGGGCCATTTGTTGTAGTTGCGATTGATGTTGCGATTGTTGGGATAATTGTTGCGATTATTGTTGTAATTGCTGTTGTTGTTGTATTGGTGATTCTTATCACCGTTTTCCTCCCACTTTCTTTTGACTTGCTTCACATTGGCCTCTTCACCAGTCTGTTCTTTAATTCTTTCTTCAATCTGGTTCACTAGTTTATGAGCCATTCTACATGCCTGTTGTATGGAGGCGGGCTCATGTGAACTTATATCTTCTTGGATTCTTTCTGGTAATCCTTTCACAAACGCGTCGATCTTCTCTTCCTCATCTTCGAATGCTCCCGGACACAATAGGCACAATTCTGTGAATCGTCTTTCGTACGTTGTAATATCAAATCCTTGGGTTCGTAACCCTCTAAGTTATGTCTTGAGCTTATTGACCTCGGTTCTGGGACGGTACTTCTCGTTCATCAAGTGCTTGAATGTTGACCACGGTAGTGCGTACGCATCGTCTTGTCCCACTTGCTCTAGATAGGTATTCCACCATGTTAACGCAGAACCTGTGAAGGTATGCGTAGCGTACTTTACTTTGTCCTCTTCAGTACACTTACTTATGGCAAACACCGATTCGACCTTCTCGGTCCACCGTTTCAATCCGATCGGTCCTTCGGTTCCATCAAATTCTAAAGGTTTGCAGGCAGTGAATTCTTTGAAGGTGCATCCTACACGATTTCCTGTACTGCTAGATCCAAGGTTATTGTTGGTATGTAGCGCAGCCTGTACTGCGGCTATGTTTGAAGCTAGAAAAGTACGGAATTCCTCTTCATTCATATTCACGGTGTGTCGAGTAGTCGGTGCCATTTCCTTCAAAATAGTTAAATGGAACAAGTTAATCATACAGAATATTAAGAGTAGTTAATAGTATTTCGTAGCATAATATGAACTCATTTATAAAAGCTTTTTCTTCATATTAGCGTTTTATAAGTTTAAATTCGGGTAGTACCTACCCGTTAAGTTCATACTTAGTAGCTAATATACAATTCAACTACTACAATTCTATATGAAAAACTGATTATAATAATATTTCGCGTTCAAACTTTTATACAATATTTTACAAACTTACAATACCGCTTATTTTACATAAAGCATGAAATATAGTACACAATAACTTTGATACAAGATAGTTGTGAAGATAATTCAAGCTAGTACACAAGTCGTTCAGCAAAGGCAATAAAGACACGTAATTCATACGTCCAGAAACAAGTCATGCATTCTGGTTTTACTAGGACTACTTCCCATCCTTGGTCTTGTGCAACATAACCGTTATGGCCGTTGATAAGACAGCGTGTTGTAACGTCGTCAAAGGGACGAGGGTTACGTAATGTCCAACAGTCCCGTAATAATCTAAAAACCTCATTTCTTACCCCAATTACCGACTCCGTCACTTGTGGAAACGTTTTGTTTAATAGTTGTAGCCCGATGTTCTTGTTCTCACTTTGGTGAGAAGCGAACATTACTAATCCGTAAGCATAACATGCTTCTTTATGTTGCATGTTAGCCGCTTTTTCTAAATCACGAAGTCCAATATTCGGATATATTGAGTCAAAATAATTTCTTAACCCGTTGCGTAAAATAGCATTTGGGTTCCCCGCAATATATGCGTCAAAGTAAACACATCGTAACTTATGGGTTTCCCAATGTGATATCCCCCATCTTTCAAACGAAAGTCTCTTATAAACCAAGACATTCTTGGAACGTTCTTCGAATATCTTACAAACTGATCTCGCCTTAAATAGTTGTGCCGAAGAATTCTGGCCGACTCTAGACAAGATTTCATCAATCATGTCTCCGGGTAGGTCTCTTAAAATATTGGGTTGTCTATCCATTTTGTGTTTTTAAACTGTAAAATAGACAAGAGTTAGATTCATAAAAAAATACTTATTAATACAAGCAATTTTTACATAAAGCATAAGAACACTATATTACATATATTACACCACACGAATACAACTATCTTATTCCGACTCGCTCGTTTCTTCTTCTTCGGTTTTGGTTCGTTTTGCCAAGTTTCTAGGGATATATGATGTTCCCCTAATACGAGCCGTCGTTGTCCACATTGGTTTAGAAAAACCTGGTGGTTTAGAGGTTCCCGGGTCATTGTTACAACTTAAGGACTTCGGGGGTTGACGATACATATAAAGTTCATCGGGGTTGGAATTAGATTTCTCTATTTTTATGCCCTTTCCCTTATTATTTTCTTTTGCCTTTTTAAATTCAGTTGGGGTAATTTCTATAACATCATCGGAATTCTCGTCGGAATCCGATTAATATATTAATATGTAATTTATTTAACGGGTAGGTACTGTAGTGACCCGAACTTTTCCATGTTTATATATATTAACTGAGATTGATGTTTACATGATTAAATGTTTCCAACATGTTAAGCAATCAAACTTGTTAAGACTTGATTAATTGAAATAGGTTTCATATAGACAATTGACCACCCAAGTTGACCGGTGATTCACGAACGTTAAAACTTGTAAAAAACTATATGATGACATATATATGGTTATATATATAGTTAACATGATATTATGATAAGTAAACATATCATTAATTATATTAACAATGAACTACATATGTAAAAACAAGACTACTAACTTAATGATTTTGAAACGAGACATATATGTAACGTTTATCGTTGTAACGACATTTAATGTATATATATCATATTAAGAGATATTCGTACATCATAATATCATAATAATATAATAATTTAAAATCTCTTTTGTTATTATAAACATTGGGTTAACAACATTTAACAAGATCGTTAACCTAAAGGTTTCAAAACAACACTTACATGTAACGACTAACGATGACTTAACGACTCAGTTAAAATGTATATACATGTAGTGTTTTAATATGTATTTATACACTTTTGAAAGACTTCAATACACTTATCAAAATACTTCTACTTAACAAAAATGCTTACAATTACATTCTCGTTCAGTTTCATCAACAATTCTACTCGTATGCACCCGTATTCGTACTCGTACAATACACAGCTTTTAGATGTATGTACTATTGGTATATACACTCCAATGATCAGCTCTTAGCAGCCCATGTGAGTCACCTAACACATGTGGGAACCATCATTTGGCAACTAGCATGAAATATCTCATAAGATTACAAAAATATGAGTAATCATTCATGACTTATTTACATGAAAACAAAATTACATATCCTTTATATCTAATCCATACACCAACGACCAAAAACACCTACAAACACTTTCATTCTTCAATTTTCTTCATCTAATTGAACTCTCTCAAGTTCTATCTTCAAGTTCTAAGTGTTCTTCATAAATTCCAAAAGTTCTAGTTTCATAAAATCAAGAATACTTTCAAGTTTGCTAGCTCACTTCCAATCTTGTAAGGTGATCATCCAACCTCAAGAAATCTTTGTTTCTTACAGTAGGTTATCATTCTAATACAAGGTAATAATCATATTCAAACTTTGGTTCAATTTCTATAACTATAACAATCTTATTTCAAGTGATGATCTTACTTGAACTTGTTTTCGTGTCATGATTTTGCTTCAAGAACTTTGAGCCATCCAAGGATCCATTGAAGCTAGATCCATTTTTATCTTTTCCAGTAGGTTCATCCAAGGAACTTAAGGTAGTAATGATGTTCATAACATCATTCAATTCATACATATAAAGCTATCTTATTCGAAGGTTTAAACTTGTAATCACTAGAACATAGTTTAGTTAATTCTAAACTTGTTCGCAAACAAAAGTTAATCCTTCTAACTTGACTTTTAAAATCAACTAAACACATGTTCTATATCTATATGATATGCTAACTTAATGATTTAAAACCTGGAAACACGAAAAACACCATAAAACCGGATTTACGCCGTCGTAGTAACACCGCGGGCTGTTTTGGGTTAGTTAATTAAAAACTATGATAAACTTTGATTTAAAAGTTGTTATTCTGAGAAAATGATTTTTATTATGAACATGAAACTATATCCAAAAATTATGGTTAAACTCAAAGTGGAAGTATGTTTTCTAAAATGGTCATCTAGACGTCGTTCTTTCTACTGAAATGACTACCTTTACAAAAACGACTTGTAACTTATTTTTCCGACTATAAACCTATACTTTTTTTGTTTAGATTCATAAAATAGAGTTCAATATGAAACCATAGCAATTTGATTCACTCAAAACGGATTTAAAATGAAGAAGTTATGGGTAAAACAAGATTGGATAATTTTTCTCATTTTAGCTACGTGAAAATTGGTAACAAATCTATTCCAACCATAACTTAATCAACTTGTATTATATATTATGTAATCTTGAGATACCATAGACACGTATACAATGTTTCGACCTATCATGTCGACACATCTATATATATTTCGGAACAACCATAGACACTCTATATGTGAATGTTGGAGTTAGCTATACAGGGTTGAGGTTGATTCCAAAATATATATAGTTTGAGTTGTGATCAATACTGAGATACGTATACACTGGGTCGTGGATTGATTCAAGATAATATTTATCGATTTATTTCTGTACATCTAACTGTGGACAACTAGTTGTAGGTTACTAACGAGGACAGCTGACTTAATAAACTTAAAACATCAAAATATATTAAAAGTGTTGTAAATATATTTTGAACATACTTTGATATATATGTATATATTGTTATAGGTTCGTGAATCAACCAGTGGCCAAGTCTTACTTCCCGACGAAGTAAAAATCTGTGAAAGTGAGTTATAGTCCCACTTTTAAAATCTAATATTTTTGGGATGAGAATACATGCAGGTTTTATAAATGATTTACAAAATAGACACAAGTACGTGAAACTACATTCTATGGTTGAATTATCGAAATCGAATATGCCCCTTTTTATTAAGTCTGGTAATCTAAGAATTAGGGAACAGACACCCTAATTGACGCGAATCCTAAAGATAGATCTATTGGGCCTAACAAACCCCATCCAAAGTACCGGATGCTTTAGTACTTCGAAATTTATATCATATCCGAAGGGTGTCCCGGAATGATGGGGATATTCTTATATATGCATCTTGTTATTGTCGGTTACCAGGTGTTCACCATATGAATGATTTTTATCTCTATGTATGGGATGTGTATTGAAATATGAAATCTTGTGGTCTATTGTTACGATTTGATATATATAGGTTAAACCTATAACTCACCAACATTTTTGTTGACGTTTTAAGCATGTTTATTCTCAGGTGATTATTAAGAGCTTCCGCTGTCACATACTTAAATAAGGACAAGATTTGGAGTCCATGCTTGTATGATATTGTGTAAAAACTGCATTCAAGAAACTTATTTTGTTGTAACATATTTGTATTGTAAACCATTATGTAATGGTCGTGTGTAAACAGGATATTTTAGATTATCATTATTTGATAATCTACGTAAAGCGTTTTAAACCTTTATTGATGAAATAAAGGTTATGGTTTGTTTAAAAATGAATGCAGTCTTTGAAAAACGTCTCATATACGTTTTTCAAAGATTGCATTCATTTTAAAACAAACCATAACCTTTATTTCATCAATAAAGGTTTAAAAAGCTTTACGTAGATTATCAAATAATGATAATCTATAATATCCTGTTTACACACGACCATTACATAATGGTTTACAATACAAATATGTTACAACGAAAAAAAGTTTCTTGAATGCAGTTTTTACACAATATCATACAAGCATGGACTTCAAATCTCGTCCTTATTTAAGTATGCGATAGCGGAAGCTCTTAATAATCACCTGAGAATAAACATGCTTAAAATGTCAACAAAAAATGTTGGTGAGTTATAGGTTTAACCTATATATTATCAAATCATAATAATAGACCACAAGATTTCATATTTCAATACACATCCCATACATAGAGATAAAAATCATTCATATGGTGAACACCTGGTAACCGACATTAACAAGATGCATATTTAAGAATATCCCCATCATTCCGGGACACCCTTCGGATATGATATAAATTTCGAAGTACTAAAGCATCCGGTACTTTGGATGGGGTTTGTTAGGCCCAATAGATCTATCTTTAGGATTCGCGTCAATTAGGGTGTCTGTTCCCTAATTCTTAGATTACCAGACTTAATAAAAAGGGGCATATTCGATTTCGATAATTCAACCATAGAATGTAGTTTCACGTACTTGTGTCTATTTTGTAAATCATTTATAAAACCTGCATGTATTCTCATCCCAAAAATATTAGATTTTAAAAGTGGGACTATAACTCACTTTCACAGATTTTTACTTCGTCGGGAAGTAAGACTTGGCCACTGGTTGATTCACGAACCTATAACAATATATACATATATATCAAAGTATGTTCAAAATATATTTACAACACTTTTAATATATTTTGATGTTTTAAGTTTATTAAGTCAGCTGTCCTCGTTAGTAACCTACAACTAGTTGTCCACAGTTAGATGTACAGAAATAAATCGATAAATATTATCTTGAATCAATCCACGACCCAGTGTATACGTATCTCAGTATTGATCACAACTCAAACTATATATATTTTGGAATCAACCTCAACCCTGTATAGCTAACTCCAACATTCACATATAGAGTGTCTATGGTTGTTCCGAAATATATATAGATGTGTCGACATGATAGGTCGAAACATTGTATACGTGTCTATGGTATCTCAAGATTACATAATATACAACACAAGTTGATTAAGTTATGGTTGGAATAGATTTGTTACCAATTTTCACGTAGCTAAAATGAGAAAAATTATCCAATCTTGTTTTACCCATAACTTCTTCATTTTAAATCCGTTTTGAGTGAATCAAATTGATATGGTTTCATATTGAACTCTATTTTATGAATCTAAACAGAAAAGTATAGGTTTGTAGTCGGAAAAATAAGTTACAAGTCATTTTTGTAAAGGTAGTCATTTCAGTCGAAAGAACGACGTCTAGATGACCATTTTAGAAAACATACTTCCACTTTGAGTTTAATCATAATTTTTGGATATAGTTTCATGTTCATAATAAAAATCATTTTCTCAGAATAACAACTTTAAAATCAAAGTTTATCATAGTTTTTAATTAACTAACCCAAAACAGCCCGCGGTGTTACTACGACGGCGTAAATTCGGTTTTACAGTGTTTTTCGTGTTTCCAGGTTTTAAATCATTAAGTTAGCATATCATATAGATATAGAACATGTGTTTAGTTGATTTTAAAAGTCAAGTTAGAAGGATTAACTTTTGTTTGCGAACAAGTTTAGAATTAACTAAACTATGTTCTAGTGATTACAAATTTAAACCTTCGAATAAGATAGCTTTATATGTATGAATCGAATGATGTTATGAACATCATTACTACCTTAAGTTCCTTGGATAAATCTACTGGAAAAGAGAAAAATGGATCTAGCTTCAATGGATCCTTGGATGGCTCGAAGTTCTTGAAGCAGAATCATGACACGAAAACAAGTTCAAGTAAGATCATCACTTGAAATAAGATTGTTATAGTTATAGAAATTGAACCAAAGTTTGAATATGATTATTACCTTGTATTAGAATGATAACCTACTGTAAGAAACAAAGATTTCTTGAGGTTGGATGATCACCTTACAAGATTGGAAGTGAGCTAGCAAACTTGAAAGTATTCTTGATTTTATGAAACTAGAACTTTTGGAGTTTATGAAGAACACTTAGAACTTGAAGATAGAACTTGAGAGAGATCAATTAGATGAATAAAATTGAAGAATGAAAGTGTTTGTAGGTGTTTTTGGTCGTTGGTGTATGGATTAGATATAAAGGATATGTAATTTTGTTTTCATGTAAATAAGTCATGAATGATTACTCATATTTTTGTAATTTTATGAGATATTTCATGCTAGTTGCCAAATGATGGTTCCCACATGTGTTAGGTGACTCACATGGGCTGCTAAGAGCTGATCATTGGAGTGTATATACCAATAGTACATACATCTAAAAGCTGTGTATTGTACGAGTACGAATACGGGTGCATACGAGTAGAATTGTTGATGAAACTGAACCAGGATGTAATTGTAAGCATTTTTGTTAAGTAGAAGTATTTTGATAAGTGTATTGAAGTCTTTCAAAAGTGTATAAATACATATTAAAACACTACATGTATATACATTTTAACTGAGTCGTTAAGTCATCGTTAGTCGTTACATGTAAATGTTGTTTTGAAACCTTTAGGTTAACGATCTTGTTAAATGTTGTTAACCCAATGTTTATAATATCAAAAGAGATTTTAAATTATTATATTATCATGATATTATGATGTACGAATATCTCTTAATATGATATATATACATTAAATGTCGTTACAACGATAATCGTTACATATATGTCTCGCTTCAAAATCATTAAGTTAGTAGTCTTGTTTTTACATATGTAGTTCATTGTTAATATACTTAATGATATGTTTACTTATCATAATATAATGTTAACTATATATATAACCATATATATGTCATCATATAGTTTTTACAAGTTTTAACGTTCGTGAATCACCGGTGAACTTGGGTGGTCAATTGTCTATATGAAACCTATTTCAATTAATCAAGTCTTAACAAGTTTGATTGCTTAACATGTTGGAAACATTTAATCATGTAAATATCAATCTCAATTAATATATATAAACATGGAAAAGTTCGGGTCACTACAGTACCTACCCGTTAAATAAATTTCGTCCCGAAATTTTAAGCTGTTGAAGGTGTTGACGAATCTTCTGGAAATAGATGCGGGTATTTCTTCTTCATCTGATCTTCACGCTCCCAGGTGAACTCAGGTCCTCTACGAGCATTCCATCGAACTTTAACAATTGGTATCTTGTTTTGCTTAAGTCTTTTAACCTCACGATCCATTATTTCGACGGGTTCTTCGATGAATTGAAGTTTTTCGTTGATTTGGATTTCATCTAACGGAATAGTGAGATCTTCTTTAGAAAAACATTTCTTTAAATTCGAGACGTGGAAAGTGTTATGTACAGCCGCGAGTTGTTGAGGTAACTCTAGTCGTTAATATTTTTAAATCTATTTATCAACAATATTTAATGTTTAAAGGGGCATATATAAAATATTATCTATTCCAACCATAACTTAATCAACTTGTGTTGTATATTATGTAATCTTGAGATACCATAGACACGTATACAATGTTTCGACCTATCATGTCGACACATCTATATATATTTCGGAACAACCATAGACACTCTATATGTGAATGTTGGAGTTAGCTATACAGGGTTGAGGTTGATTCCAAAATATATATAGTTTGAGTTGTGATCAATACTGAGATACGTATACACTGGGTCGTGGATTGATTCAAGATAATATTTATCGATTTATTTCTGTACATCTAACTGTGGACAACTAGTTGTAGGTTACTAACGAGGACAGCTGACTTAATAAACTTAAAACATCAAAATATATTAAAAGTGTTGTAAATATATTTTGAACATACTTTGATATATATGTATATATTGTTATAGGTTCGTGAATCAACCAGTGGCCAAGTCTTACTTCCCGACGAAGTAAAAATCTGTGAAAGTGAGTTATAGTCCCACTTTTAAAATCTAATATTTTTGGGATGAGAATACATGCAGGTTTTATAAATGATTTACAAAATAGACACAAGTACGTGAAACTACATTCTATGGTTGAATTATCGAAATCGAATATGCCCCTTTTTATTAAGTCTGGTAATCTAAGAATTAGGGAACAGACACCCTAATTGACGCGAATCCTAAAGATAGATCTATTGGGCCTAACAAACCCCATCCAAAGTACCGGATGCTTTAGTACTTCGAAATTTATATCATATCCGAAGGGTGTCCCGGAATGATGGGGATATTCTTATATATGCATCTTGTTATTGTCGGTTACCAGGTGTTCACCATATGAATGATTACGTAGATTATCAAATAATGATAATCTAAAATATCCTGTTTACACACGACCATTACATAATGGTTTACAATACAAATATGTTACAACAAAATAAGTTTCTTGAATGCAGTTTTTACACAATATCATACAAGCATGGACTCCAAATCTTGTCCTTATTTAAGTATGTGACAGCGGAAGCTCTTAATAATCACCTGAGAATAAACATGCTTAAAACGTCAACAAAAATGTTGGTGAGTTATAGGTTTAACCTATATATATCAAATCGTAACAATAGACCACAAGATTTCATATTTCAATACACATCCCATACATAGAGATAAAAATCATTCATATGGTGAACACCTGGTAACCGACAATAACAAGATGCATATATAAGAATATCCCCATCATTCCGGGACACCCTTCGTATATGATATAAATTTCGAAGTACTAAAGCATCCGGTACTTTGGATGGGGTTTGTTAGGCCCAATAGATCTATCTTTAGGATTCGCGTCAATTAGGGTGTCTGTTCCCTAATTCTTAGATTACCAGACTTAATAAAAAGGGGCATATTCGATTTCGATAATTCAACCATAGAATGTAGTTTCACGTACTTGTGTCTATTTTGTAAATCATTTATAAAACCTGCATGTATTCTCATCCCAAAAATATTAGATTTTAAAAGTGGGACTATAACTCACTTTCACAGATTTTTACTTCGTCGGGAAGTAAGACTTGGCCACTGGTTGATTCACGAACCTATAACAATATATACATATATATCAAAGTATGTTCAAAATATATTTACAACACTTTTAATATATTTTGATGTTTTAAGTTTATTAAGTCAGCTGTCCTCGTTAGTAACCTACAACTAGTTGTCCACAGTTAGATGTACAGAAATAAATCGATAAATATTATCTTGAATCAATCCACGACCCAGTGTATACGTATCTCAGTATTGATCACAACTCAAACTATATATATTTTGGAATCAACCTCAACCCTGTATAGCTAACTCCAACATTCACATATAGAGTGTCTATGGTTGTTCCGAAATATATATAGATGTGTCGACATGATAGGTCGAAACATTGTATACGTGTCTATGGTATCTCAAGATTACATAATATATAATACAAGTTGATTAAGTTATGGTTGGAATAGATTTGTTACCAATTTTCACGTAGCTAAAATGAGAAAAATTATCCAATCTTGTTTTACCCATAACTTCTTCATTTTAAATCCGTTTTGAGTGAATCAAATTGCTATGGTTTCATATTGAACTCTATTTTATGAATCTAAACAAAAAAAGTATAGGTTTATAGTCGGAAAAATAAGTTACAAGTCGTTTTTGTAAAGGTAGTCATTTCAGTCGAAAGAACGACGTCTAGATGACCATTTTAGAAAACATACTTCCACTTTGAGTTTAACCATAATTTTTGGATATAGTTTCATGTTCATAATAAAAATCATTTTCTCAGAATAACAACTTTTAAATCAAAGTTTATCATAGTTTTTAATTAACTAACCCAAAACAGCCCGCGGTGTTACTACGACGGCGTAAATCCGGTTTTATGGTGTTTTTCGTGTTTCCAGGTTTTAAATCATTAAGTTAGCATATCATATAGATATAGAACATGTGTTTAGTTGATTTTAAAAGTCAAGTTAGAAGGATTAACTTTTGTTTGCGAACAAGTTTAGAATTAACTAAACTATGTTCTAGTGATTACAAGTTTAAACCTTCGAATAAGATAGCTTTATATGTATGAATTGAATGATGTTATGAACATCATTACTACCTTAAGTTCCTTGGATGAACCTACTGGAAAAGATAAAAATGGATCTAGCTTCAATGGATCCTTGGATGGCTCAAAGTTCTTGAAGCAAAATCATGACACGAAAACAAGTTCAAGTAAGATCATCACTTGAAATAAGATTGTTATAGTTATAGAAATTGAACCAAAGTTTGAATATGATTATTACCTTGTATTAGAATGATAACCTACTGTAAGAAACAAAGATTTCTTGAGGTTGGATGATCACCTTACAAGATTGGAAGTGAGCTAGCAAACTTGAAAGTATTCTTGATTTTATGAAACTAGAACTTTTGGAATTTATGAAGAACACTTAGAACTTGAAGATAGAACTTGAGAGAGTTCAATTAGATGAAGAAAATTGAAGAATGAAAGTGTTTGTAGGTGTTTTTGGTCGTTGGTGTATGGATTAGATATAAAGGATATGTAATTTTGTTTTCATGTAAATAAGTCATGAATGATTACTCATATTTTTGTAATCTTATGAGATATTTCATGCTAGTTGCCAAATGATGGTTCCCACATGTGTTAGGTGACTCACATGGGCTGCTAAGAGCTGATCATTGGAGTGTATATACCAATAGTACATACATCTAAAAGCTGTGTATTGTACGAGTACGAATACGGGTGCATACGAGTAGAATTGTTGATGAAACTGAACGAGAATGTAATTGTAAGCATTTTTGTTAAGTAGAAGTATTTTGATAAGTGTATTGAAGTCTTTCAAAAGTGTATAAATACATATTAAAACACTACATGTATATACATTTTAACTGAGTCGTTAAGTCATCGTTAGTCGTTACATGTAAGTGTTGTTTTGAAACCTTTAGGT
Source organism: Rutidosis leptorrhynchoides (assembly GCF_046630445.1). Classification (NCBI taxonomy): domain Eukaryota; kingdom Viridiplantae; phylum Streptophyta; class Magnoliopsida; order Asterales; family Asteraceae; genus Rutidosis; species Rutidosis leptorrhynchoides. Next base: position 554,809,893 of record NC_092336.1, on the reverse strand, counting down.
TAACGATCTTGTTAAATGTTGTTAACCCAATGTTTATAATAACAAAAGAGATTTTAAATTATTATATTATTATGATATTATGATGTACGAATATCTCTTAATATGATATATATACATTAAATGTCGTTACAACGATAAACGTTACATATATGTCTCGTTTCAAAATCATTAAGTTAGTAGTCTTGTTTTTACATATGTAGTTCATTGTTAATATAATTAATGATATGTTTACTTATCATAATATCATGTTAACTATATATATAACCATATATATGTCATCATATAGTTTTTTACAAGTTTTAACGTTCGTGAATCACCGGTCAACTTGGGTGGTCAATTGTCTATATGAAACCTATTTCAATTAATCAAGTCTTAACAAGTTTGATTGCTTAACATGTTGGAAACATTTAATCATGTAAACATCAATCTCAGTTAATATATATAAACATGGAAAAGTTCGGGTCACTACAGTACCTACCCGTTAAATAAATTTCGCCCCGAAATTTTAAGCTGTTGAAGGTGTTGACGAATCTTCTGGAAATAGATGCGGGTATTTCTTCTTCATCTGATCTTCACGCTCCCAGGTGAACTCGGGTCCTCTACGAGCATTCCATCGAACCTTAACAATTGGTATCTTGTTTTGCTTAAGTCTTTTAACCTCACGATCCATTATTTCGACGGGTTCTTCGATGAATTGAAGTTTTTCGTTGATTTGGATTTCATCTAACGGAATAGTGAGATCTTCTTTAGCAAAACATTTCTTTAAATTCGAGACGTGGAAAGTGTTATGTACAGCCGCGAGTTGTTGAGGTAACTCTAGTCGGTAAGCTACTGGTCCGACACGATCAATAATCTTGAATGGTCCAATATACCTTGGATTTAATTTCCCTCGTTTACCAAATCGAACAACGCCTTTCCAAGGTGCAACTTTAAGCATGACCATCTCTCCAATATTTGTAAATTCTTAATTATATTTAAATATTTAATATTATGTTTAATTTAACTTATAAATAATATTGATAATTTTTAACTTAATATACATATATTTCTATTAAATAGTTATAACACTTATAGTAATACAATATTATAATTTATTAATATTTAAATATGTACATAATTTTAACATATATAATTTTTAATTAATAAGATGGTATGTTGTATAATATCTTAATCAATAATTAGTTAATAAAGAAATAGTTGTGATTTATTGTGATGCATCAAAGCAAGGTCTCGGTTGTGTATTAATGCAACGAACGAAGGTGATTGCTTATGCGTCTAGACAATTGAAGATTCACGAACAAAATTATACGACGCATGATTTGGAATTAGGCGCGGTTGTTTTTGCATTAAAGACTTGGAGGCACTACTTATATGGGGTCAAAAGTATTATATATACCGACCACAAAAGTCTTCAACACATATTTAATCAGAAACAACTGAATATGAGGCAGCGTAGGTGGATTGAATTATTGAATGATTACGACTTTGAGATTCGTTACCACCCGGGGAAGGCAAATGTGGTAGCCGATGCCTTGAGCAGGAAGGACAGAGAACCCATTCGAGTAAAATCTATGAATATAATGATTCATAATAACATTACTACTCAAATAAAGGAGGCGCAACAAGGAGTTTTAAAAGAGGGAAATTTAAAGGATGAAATACCCAAAGGATCGGAGAAGCATCTTAATATTCGGGAAGACGGAAGCCGGTATAGGGCTGAAAGGATTTGGGTACCAAAATTTGGAGATATGAGAGAAATGGTACTTAGAGAAGCTCATAAAACCAGATACTCAATACATCCTGGAACGGGGAAGATGTACAAGGATCTCAAGAAACATTTTTGGTGGCCGGGTATGAAAGCCGATGTTGCTAAATACGTAGGAGAATGTTTGACGTGTTCTAAGGTCAAAGCTGAGCATCAGAAACCATCAGGTCTACTTCAACAACCCGAAATCCCGGAATGGAAATGGGAAAACATTACCATGGATTTCATCACTAAATTGCCAAGGACTGCAAGTGGTTTTGATACTATTTGGGTAATAGTTGATCGTCTCACCAAATCCGCACACTTCCTACCAATAAGAGAAGATGACAAGATGGAGAAGTTAGCACGACTGTATTTGAAGGAAGTCATCTCCAGACATGGAATACCAATCTCTATTATCTCTGATAGGGATGGCAGATTTATTTCAAGATTCTGGCAGACATTACAGCAAGCATTAGGAACTCGTCTAGACATGAGTACTGCCTATCATCCACAAACTGATGGGCAGAGCGAAAGGACGATACAAACGCTTGAAGACATGCTACGAGCTTGTGTTATTGATTTCGGAAACAGTTGGGATCGACATCTACCGTTAGCAGAATTTTCCTACAACAACAGCTACCATTCAAGCATTGAGATGGCGCCGTTTGAAGCACTTTATGGTAGAAAGTGCAGGTCTCCGATTTGTTGGAGTGAAGTGGGGGATAGACAGATTACGGGTCCGGAGATTATACAAGAAACTACCGAGAAGATCATCCAAATTCAACAACGGTTGAAAACCGCCCAAAGTCGACAAAAGAGCTACGCTGACATTAAAAGAAAAGATATAGAATTTGAAATTGGAGAGATGGTCATGCTTAAAGTTGCACCTTGGAAAGGCGTTGTTCGATTTGGTAAACGAGGGAAATTAAATCCAAGGTATATTGGACCATTCAAGATTATTGATCGTGTCGGACCAGTAGCTTACCGACTAGAGTTACCTCAACAACTCGCGGCTGTACATAACACTTTCCACGTCTCGAATTTAAAGAAATGTTTTGCTAAAGAAGATCTCACTATTCCGTTAGATGAAATCCAAATCAACGAAAAACTTCAATTCATCGAAGAACCCGTCGAAATAATGGATCGTGAGGTTAAAAGACTTAAGCAAAACAAGATACCAATTGTTAAGGTTCGATGGAATGCTCGTAGAGGACCCGAGTTCACCTGGGAGCGTGAAGATCAGATGAAGAAGAAATACCCGCATCTATTTCCAGAAGATTCGTCAACACCTTCAACAGCTTAAAATTTCGGGGCGAAATTTATTTAACGGGTAGGTACTGTAGTGACCCGAACTTTTCCATGTTTATATATATTAACTGAGATTGATGTTTACATGATTAAATGTTTCCAACATGTTAAGCAATCAAACTTGTTAAGACTTGATTAATTGAAATAGGTTTCATATAGACAATTGACCACCCAAGTTGACCGGTGATTCACGAACGTTAAAACTTGTAAAAAACTATATGATGACATATATATGGTTATATATATAGTTAACATGATATTATGATAAGTAAACATATCATTAATTATATTAACAATGAACTACATATGTAAAAACAAGACTACTAACTTAATGATTTTGAAACGAGACATATATGTAACGTTTATCGTTGTAACGACATTTAATGTATATATATCATATTAAGAGATATTCGTACATCATAATATCATAATAATATAATAATTTAAAATCTCTTTTGTTATTATAAACATTGGGTTAACAACATTTAACAAGATCGTTAACCTAAAGGTTTCAAAACAACACTTACATGTAACGACTAACGATGACTTAACGACTCAGTTAAAATGTATATACATGTAGTGTTTTAATATGTATTTATACACTTTTGAAAGACTTCAATACACTTATCAAAATACTTCTACTTAACAAAAATGCTTACAATTACATTCTCGTTCAGTTTCATCAACAATTCTACTCGTATGCACCCGTATTCGTACTCGTACAATACACAGCTTTTAGATGTATGTACTATTGGTATATACACTCCAATGATCAGCTCTTAGCAGCCCATGTGAGTCACCTAACACATGTGGGAACCATCATTTGGCAACTAGCATGAAATATCTCATAAGATTACAAAAATATGAGTAATCATTCATGACTTATTTACATGAAAACAAAATTACATATCCTTTATATCTAATCCATACACCAACGACCAAAAACACCTACAAACACTTTCATTCTTCAATTTTCTTCATCTAATTGAACTCTCTCAAGTTCTATCTTCAAGTTCTAAGTGTTCTTCATAAATTCCAAAAGTTCTAGTTTCATAAAATCAAGAATACTTTCAAGTTTGCTAGCTCACTTCCAATCTTGTAAGGTGATCATCCAACCTCAAGAAATCTTTGTTTCTTACAGTAGGTTATCATTCTAATACAAGGTAATAATCATATTCAAACTTTGGTTCAATTTCTATAACTATAACAATCTTATTTCAAGTGATGATCTTACTTGAACTTGTTTTCGTGTCATGATTTTGCTTCAAGAACTTTGAGCCATCCAAGGATCCATTGAAGCTAGATCCATTTTTATCTTTTCCAGTAGGTTCATCCAAGGAACTTAAGGTAGTAATGATGTTCATAACATCATTCAATTCATACATATAAAGCTATCTTATTCGAAGGTTTAAACTTGTAATCACTAGAACATAGTTTAGTTAATTCTAAACTTGTTCGCAAACAAAAGTTAATCCTTCTAACTTGACTTTTAAAATCAACTAAACACATGTTCTATATCTATATGATATGCTAACTTAATGATTTAAAACCTGGAAACACGAAAAACACCATAAAACCGGATTTACGCCGTCGTAGTAACACCGCGGGCTGTTTTGGGTTAGTTAATTAAAAACTATGATAAACTTTGATTTAAAAGTTGTTATTCTGAGAAAATGATTTTTATTATGAACATGAAACTATATCCAAAAATTATGGTTAAACTCAAAGTGGAAGTATGTTTTCTAAAATGGTCATCTAGACGTCGTTCTTTCGACTGAAATGACTACCTTTACAAAAACGACTTGTAACTTATTTTTCCGACTATAAACCTATACTTTTTTTGTTTAGATTCATAAAATAGAGTTCAATATGAAACCATAGCAATTTGATTCACTCAAAACGGATTTAAAATGAAGAAGTTATGGGTAAAACAAGATTGGATAATTTTTCTCATTTTAGCTACGTGAAAATTGGTAACAAATCTATTCCAACCATAACTTAATCAACTTGTATTATATATTATGTAATCTTGAGATACCATAGACACGTATACAATGTTTCGACCTATCATGTCGACACATCTATATATATTTCGGAACAACCATAGACACTCTATATGTGAATGTTGGAGTTAGCTATACAGGGTTGAGGTTGATTCCAAAATATATATAGTTTGAGTTGTGATCAATACTGAGATATGTATACACTGGGTCGTGGATTGATTCAAGATAATATTTATCGATTTATTTCTGTACATCTAACTGTGGACAACTAGTTGTAGGTTACTAACGAGGACAGCTGACTTAATAAACTTAAAACATCAAAATATATTAAAAGTGTTGTAAATATATTTTGAACATACTTTGATATATATGTATATATTGTTATAGGTTCGTGAATCAACCAGTGGCCAAGTCTTACTTCCCGACGAAGTAAAAATCTGTGAAAGTGAGTTATAGTCCCACTTTTAAAATCTAATATTTTTGGGATGAGAATACATGCAGGTTTTATAAATGATTTACAAAATAGACACAAGTACGTGAAACTACATTCTATGGTTGAATTATCGAAATCGAATATGCCCCTTTTTATTAAGTTTGGTAATCTAAGAATTAGGGAACAGACACCCTAATTGACGCGAATCCTAAAGATAGATCTATTGGGCCTAACAAACCCCATCCAAAGTACCGGATGCTTTAGTACTTCGAAATTTATATCATATCCGAAGGGTGTCCCGGAATGATGGGGATATTCTTATATATGCATCTTGTTATTGTCGGTTACCAGGTGTTCACCATATGAATGATTTTTATCTCTATGTATGGGATGTGTATTGAAATATGAAATCTTGTGGTCTATTGTTACGATTTGATATATATAGGTTAAACCTATAACTCACCAACATTTTTGTTGACGTTTTAAGCATGTTTATTCTCAGGTGATTATTAAGAGCTTCCGCTGTCACATACTTAAATAAGGACAAGATTTGGAGTCCATGCTTGTATGATATTGTGTAAAAACTGCATTCAAGAAACTTATTTTGTTGTAACATATTTGTATTGTAAACCATTATGTAATGGTCGTGTGTAAACAGGATATTTTAGATTATCATTATTTGATAATCTACGTAAAGCGTTTTAAACCTTTATTGATGAAATAAAGGTTATGGTTTGTTTAAAAATGAATGCAGTCTTTGAAAAACGTCTCATATAGAGGTCAAAACCTCGCAACGAAATCAAGTAAATATTTATATGTAAAAACAAACATTTAAATAGATTAAAAATTTTCATAATATATATTTACTTGATAATTTATACTAATTTATTAATATATTACATTCAACCAAGCACATCACCGTGGAATATATATTAACTATAATATTATTAAATATTATACAATATAAGAAATACATTTTAATGTTAAGTTTTAAAAGTTGTTGTAATTAATTATAATATAGAAATATACTTAATATAATACCAATGAAGTGCCTTAGTCAATCTTGTCCCAACTGGTTCACTTGATTTCGTCTTAAACCTCATTTGTATCTTCACGATTACATTCTGCGTTCAAACCTTTCATGATTCTTGAAAACACCTCAATCGATAGGATGAATCAACCGCACTTCATCTACGGAAGGAAAGATTTATGCATATAGTTATGCACCTGAGAAACTCTCGGCAATTGAGTAAAAGTTCAACACATAGCCGCGTCAGATCCTTTGGCATTTATTAACAAAAACAACTTTGCGATCCCTTTTCAAAATTAGCCAATTTTGTCACAGCTCCAACAAGTCAACTTCGACTTTTCGTACGAAACAACCTTATTATAACGTTTATATATACGCGTGCTCTTTTATTGTTACCAGGTAACCTTTCATATTCCATCATATTACCATCAGCGTTTAATCATCTAAAAACACAATTCTCCTGAAACCACCTCGGATTAATAACCGATGATTCAGATATCATAGCATTAAATGCAGAGGAAACGGAAAAATGGTAGATGGTCTAAACGGACAAAAGTTTGATGATAAAGAAAGGAGTGTTAGGAACGCTCGATAGAAAATTGGGTATTGAAAAACATATTGAGTTACCCATGAAGGAGACCAAGGACAAATACAAGGACCAAATCCTATATTCAAAGGATTCAGGTAATTCTGGATCCGTTGAAATCTTTAGAGAATATCTTGCTCCGAAGTCATGTTAAAATCTTGCGGAAAATCTTTCTCCATCAACCGTCGAACTTAGAAATTCCAAAATATCATCATCAATATCTTTGATATTTCTGAGGATATTTTCATAAATATTCTCGTCCGAAATTATATACCTCTTCGTGCTTCCTGTGTATCAATATATTGGAAACATTCAATAGAAAATATAGTACCGAAAAGCAGATTATGCGAAACTATGAAGAAAGCCGTGGATAAATCACAAAGAATAAGTTTGACTTCAAAGAATCCAAATAATTCAATGTCTGCTAAAGTCTATAGTGAATAACTTGCTCCTTACTCTAAACCCTTGCAGACAATAGTTTCTATCATCCTCTGATCTTAGATATTCTGAGATATTATCGTACCTTTCATTATAAATATCCTCCATATTTCTGGAGATATTTTTATAACTATTCTTATCTGAAATCATTAATCTTTTCGTGCTATCAGTATTACATCATATAGAAACTATAGTTTCTATATTCTGTAAATTTTCAAGCTTAAAATATGAATGTTATTGTAGTAATGATGGGAACTGATGCATGAGTTAGTATAATATAATGACACTTGATCAACGTGATTATATTACAGTAAGTCATGCTGAGTTTCTAAATGAAACGTGATGATTCACAGATCATAACGTCATCATGTGCCATGTTACATAACTCTTTCATCCTACTTAACTCCGTAACAAATCAAGAAAATGTATTCTTGATGGTTCTATCTTCCGTGATGTTGATAAATTTGAAAATCAAATCGTGCTATCACGTTCCTTCATGCTTAGAACATTATAATCATTCCGTACCAAATTATAATATTATAATTAAAATAATATATTAAATATGTAATTATAATATACTTAATGATATTTCAATTAATCAATTATAATTTTAATATTATAATATTATTTTAATTTGATGAATATATTAATATAATGATATTAAATAATTATTAATTATATCACTTTCATTATAACATAATTTAAAATCTTAATATAATTTATAATATATGATACTAATACCATATATTAAATACCATATTATAATAAATACTTAATATCAACTTATCATAAAGACTTTTCCAGAATAGCAAAACCCTTGACTGCATTAACGCATAAAGGGAAGAAATTTGAATGGAATGATGAACAAGAGAAAGCGTTTCAGTTATTGAAGAAAAAGCTAACTACGGCACCTATATTGTCATTGCCTGAAGGGAATGATGATTTTGTGATTTATTGTGACGCATCAAAGCAAGGTCTCGGTTGTGTATTAATGCAACGAACGAAGGTGATTGCTTATGCGTCTAGACAATTGAAGATTCACGAACAAAATTATACGACGCATGATTTGGAATTAGGCGCGGTTGTTTTTGCATTAAAGACTTGGAGGCACTACTTATATGGGGTCAAAAGTATTATATATACCGACCACAAAAGTCTTCAACACATATTTAATCAGAAACAACTGAATATGAGGCAGCGTAGGTGGATTGAATTATTGAATGATTACGATTTTGAGATTCGTTACCACCCGGGGAAGGCAAATGTGGTAGCCGATGCCTTGAGCAGGAAGGATAGAGAACCCATTCGAGTAAAATCTATGAATATAATGATTCATAATAACATTACTACTCAAATAAAGGAGGCGCAACAAGGAGTTTTAAAAGAGGGAAATTTAAAGGATGAAATACCCAAAGGATCGGAGAAACATCTTAATATTCGGGAAGACGGAACCCGGTATAGGGCTGAAAGGATTTGGGTACCAAAATTTGGAGATATGAGAGAAATGGTACTTAGAGAAGCTCATAAAACCAGATACTCAATACATCCTGGAACGGGGAAGATGTACAAGGATCTCAAGAAACATTTTTGGTGGCCGGGTATGAAAGCCGATGTTGCTAAATACGTAGGAGAATGTTTGACGTGTTCTAAGGTCAAAGCTGAGCATCAGAAACCATCAGGTTTACTTCAACAACCCGAAATCCCGGAATGGAAATGGGAAAACATTACCATGGATTTCATCACTAAATTGCCAAGGACTGCAAGTGGTTTTGATACTATTTGGGTAATAGTTGATCGTCTCACCAAATCAGCACACTTCCTACCAATAAGAGAAGATGACAAGATGGAGAAGTTAGCACGACTGTATTTGAAGGAAGTCGTCTCCAGACATGGAATACCAATCTCTATTATCTCTGATAGGGATGGCAGATTTATTTCAAGATTCTGGCAGACATTACAGCAAGCATTAGGAACTCGTCTAGACATGAGTACTGCCTATCATCCACAAACTGATGGGCAGAGCGAAAGGACGATACAAACGCTTGAAGACATGCTACGAGCATGTGTTATTGATTTCGGAAACAGTTGGGATCGACATCTACCGTTAGCAGAATTTTCCTACAACAACAGCTACCATTCAAGCATTGAGATGGCGCCGTTTGAAGCACTTTATGGTAGAAAGTGCAGGTCTCCGATTTGTTGGAGTGAGGTGGGGGATAGACAGATTACGGGTCCGGAGATTATACAAGAAACTACCGAGAAGATCATCCAAATTCAACAACGGTTGAAAACCGCCCAAAGTCGACAAAAGAGCTACGCTGACATTAAAAGAAAAGATATAGAATTTGAAATTGGAGAGATGGTCATGCTTAAAGTTTCACCTTGGAAAGGCGTTGTTCGATTTGGTAAACGAGGGAAATTAAATCCAAGGTATATTGGACCATTCAAGATTATTGATCGTGTCGGACCAGTAGCTTACCGACTTGAGTTACCTCAACAACTCGCGGCTGTACATAACACTTTCCATGTCTCGAATTTGAAGAAATGTTTTGCTAAAGAAGATCTCACTATTCCGTTAGATGAAATCCAAATCAACGAAAAACTCCAATTCATCGAAGAACCCGTCGAAATAATGGATCGTGAGGTTAAAAGACTTAAGCAAAACAAGATACCAATTGTTAAGGTTCGATGGAATGCTCGTAGAGGACCCGAGTTCACCTGGGAGCGTGAAGATCAGATGAAGATGAAATACCCGCATCTATTTCCAGAAGATTCGTCAACACCTTCAACAGCTTAAAATTTCGGGACGAAATTTATTTAACGGGTAGGTACTGTAGTGACCCGAACTTTTCCATGTTTATATATATTAATTGAGATTGATGTTTACATGATTAAATGTTTCCAACATGTTAAGCAATCAAACTTGTTAAGACTTGATTAATTGAAATAGATTTCATATAGACAATTGACCACCCAAGTTGACCGGTGATTCACGAACGTTAAAACTTGTAAAAAAAAAACTATATGATGACATATATATGGTTATATATATAGTTAACATGATATTATGATAAGTAAACATATCATTAATTATATTAACAATGAACTACATATGTAAAAACAAGACTACTAACTTAATGATTTTGAAACGAGACATATATGTAACGTTTATCGTTGTAACGACATTTAATGTATATATATCATATTAAGAGATATTCGTACATCATAATATCATGATAATATAATAATTTAAAATCTCTTTTGTTATTATAAACATTGGGTTAACAACATTTAACAAGATCGTTAACCTAAAGGTTTCAAAACAACACTTACATGTAACGACTAACGATGACTTAACGACTCAGTTAAAATGTATATACATGTAGTGTTTTAATATGTATTTATACACTTTTGAAAGACTTCAATACACTTATCAAAATACTTCTACTTAACAAAAATGCTTACAATTACATTCTCGTTCAGTTTCATCAACAATTCTACTCGTATGCACCCGTATTCGTACTCGTACAATACACAGCTTTTAGATGTATGTACTATTGGTATATACACTCCAATGATCAGCTCTTAGCAGCCCATGTGAGTCACCTAACACATGTGGGAACCATCATTTGGCAACTAGCATGAAATATCTCATAAGATTACAAAAATATGAGTAATCATTCATGACTTATTTACATGAAAACAAAATTACATATCCTTTATATCTAATCCATACACCAACGACCAAAAACACCTACAAACACTTTCATTCTTCAATTTTCTTCATCTAATTGAACTCTCTCAAGTTCTATCTTCAAGTTCTAAGTGTTCTTCATAAATTCCAAAAGTTCTAGTTTCATAAAATCAAGAATACTTTCAAGTTTGCTAGCTCACTTCCAATCTTGTAAGGTGATCATCCAACCTCAAGAAATCTTTGTTTCTTACAGTAGGTTATCATTCTAATACAAGGTAATAATCATATTCAAACTTTGGTTCAATTTCTATAACTATAACAATCTTATTTCAAGTGATGATCTTACTTGAACTTGTTTTCGTGTCATGATTTTGCTTCAAGAACTTTGAGCCATCCAAGGATCCATTGAAGCTAGATCCATTTTTCTCTTTTCCAGTAGGTTCATCCAAGGAACTTAAGGTAGTAATGATGTTCATAACATCATTCGATTCATACATATAAAGCTATCTTATTCGAAGGTTTAAACTTGTAATCACTAGAACATAGTTTAGTTAATTCTAAACTATTTCGCAAACAAAAGTTAATCCTTCTAACTTGACTTTTAAAATCAACTAAACACATGTTCTATATCTATATGATATGCTAACTTAATGATTTAAAACCTGGAAACACGAAAAACACCGTAAAACCGGATTTACGCCGTCTTAGTAACACCGCGGGCTGTTTTGGGTTAGTTAATTAAAAACTATGATAAACTTTGATTTAAAAGTTGTTATTCTGAGAAAATGATTTTTATTATGAACATGAAACTATATCCAAAAATTATGGTTAAACTCAAAGTGGAAGTATGTTTTCTAAAATGGTCATCTAGACGTCGTTCTTTCGACTGAAATGACTACCTTTACAAAAACGACTTGTAACTTATTTTTCCGACTAGAAACCTATACTTTTTTTGTTTAGATTCATAAAATAGAGTTCAATATGAAACCATAGCAATTTGATTCACTCAAAACGGATTTAAAATGAAGAAGTTATGGGTAAAACAAGATTGGATAATTTTTCTCATTTTAGCTACGTGAAAATTGGTAACAAATCTATTCCAACCATAACTTAATCAACTTGTATTATATATTATGTAATCTTGAGATACCATAGACACGTATACAATGTTTCGACCTATCATGTCGACACATCTATATATATTTCGGAACAACCATAGACACTCTATATGTGAATGTTGGAGTTAGCTATACAGGGTTGAGGTTGATTCCAAAATATATATAGTTTGAGTTGTGATCAATACTGAGATACGTATACACTGGGTCGTGGATTGATTCAAGATAATATTTATCGATTTATTTCTGTACATCTAACTGTGGACAACTAGTTGTAGGTTACTAACGAGGACAGCTGACTTAATAAACTTAAAACATCAAAATATATTAAAAGTGTTGTAAATATATTTTGAACATACTTTGATATATATGTATATATTGTTATAGGTTCGTGAATCAACCAGTGGCCAAGTCTTACTTCCCGACGAAGTAAAAATCTGTGAAAGTGAGTTATAGTCCCACTTTTAAAATCTAATATTTTTGGGATGAGAATACATGCAGGTTTTATAAATGATTTACAAAATAGACACAAGTACGTGAAACTACATTCTATGGTTGAATTATCGAAATCGAATATGCCCCTTTTTATTAAGTCTGGTAATCTAAGAATTAGGGAACAGACACCCTAATTGACGCGAATCCTAAAGATAGATCTATTGGGCCTAACAAACCCCATCCAAAGTACCGGATGCTTTAGTACTTCGAAATTTATATCATATCCGAAGGGTGTCCCGGAATGATGGGGATATTCTTATATATGCATCTTGTTATTGTCGGTTACCAGGTGTTCACCATATGAATGATTTTTATCTCTATGTATGGGATGTGTATTGAAATATGAAATCTTGTGGTCTATTGTTACGATTTGATATATATAGGTTAAACCTATAACTCACCAACATTTTTGTTGACGTTTTAAGCATGTTTATTCTCAGGTGATTATTAAGAGCTTCCGCTGTCGCATACTTAAATAAGGACAAGATTTGGAGTCCATGCTTGTATGATATTGTGTAAAAACTGCATTCAAGAAACTTATTTTGTTGTAACATATTTGTATTGTAAACCATTATGTAATGGTCGTGTGTAAACAGGATATATTAGATTATCATTATTTGATAATCTACGTAAAGCTTTTTAAACCTTTATTGATGAAATAAAGGTTATGGTTTGTTTAAAAATGAATGCAGTCTTTGAAAAACGTCTCATATAGAGGTCAAAACCTCGCAACGAAATCAATTAATATAACTAATTTTCACGTAGCTAAAATGAGAAAAATTATCCAATCTTGTTTTACCCATAACTTCTTCATTTTAAATCCGTTTTGAGTGAATCAAATTGCTATGGTTTCATATTGAACTCTATTTTATGAATCTAAACAAAAAAAGTATAGGTTTATAGTCGGAAAAATAAGTTACAAGTCGTTTTTGTAAAGGTAGTCATTTCAGTCGAAAGAACGACGTCTAGATGACCATTTTAGAAAACATACTTCCACTTTGAGTTTAACCATAATTTTTGGATATAGTTTCATGTTCATAATAAAAATCATTTTCTCAGAATAACAACTTTTAAATCAAAGTTTATCATAGTTTTTAATTAACTAACCCAAAACAGCCCGCGGTGTTACTACGACGGCGTAAATCCGGTTTTATGGTGTTTTTCGTGTTTCCAGGTTTTAAATCATTAAGTTAGCATATCATATAGATATAGAACATGTGTTTAGTTGATTTTAAAAGTCAAGTTAGAAGGATTAACTTTTGTTTGCGAACAAGTTTAGAATTAACTAAACTATGTTCTAGTGATTACAAGTTTAAACCTTCGAATAAGATAGCTTTATATGTATGAATTGAATGATGTTATGAACATCATTACTACCTTAAGTTCCTTGGATGAACCTACTGGAAAAGATAAAAATGGATCTAGCTTCAATGGATCCTTGGATGGCTCAAAGTTCTTGAAGCAAAATCATGACACGAAAACAAGTTCAAGTAAGATCATCACTTGAAATAAGATTGTTATAGTTATAGAAATTGAACCAAAGTTTGAATATGATTATTACCTTGTATTAGAATGATAACCTACTTTAAGAAACAAAGATTTCTTGAGGTTGGATGATCACCTTACAAGATTGGAAGTGAGCTAGCAAACTTGAAAGTATTCTTGATTTTATGAAACTAGAACTTTTGGAATTTATGAAGAACACTTAGAACTTGAAGATAGAACTTGAGAGAGTTCAATTAGATGAAGAAAATTGAAGAATGAAAGTGTTTGTAGGTGTTTTTGGTCGTTGGTGTATGGATTAGATATAAAGGATATGTAATTTTGTTTTCATGTAAATAAGTCATGAATGATTACTCATATTTTTGTAATCTTATGAGATATTTCATGCTAGTTGCCAAATGATGGTTCCCACATGTGTTAGGTGACTCACATGGGCTGCTAAGAGCTGATCATTGGAGTGTATATACCAATAGTACATACATCTAAAAGCTGTGTATTGTACGAGTACGAATACGGGTGCATACGAGTAGAATTGTTGATGAAACTGAACGAGAATGTAATTGTAAGCATTTTTGTTAAGTAGAAGTATTTTGATAAGTGTATTGAAGTCTTTCAAAAGTGTATAAATACATATTAAAACACTACATGTATATACATTTTAACTGAGTCGTTAAGTCATCGTTAGTCGTTACATGTAAGTGTTGTTTTGAAACCTTTAGGTTAACGATCTTGTTAAATGTTGTTAACCCAATGTTTATAATAACAAAAGAGATTTTAAATTATTATATTATTATGATATTATGATGTACGAATATCTCTTAATATGATATATATACATTAAATGTCGTTACAACGATAAACGTTACATATATGTCTCGTTTCAAAATCATTAAGTTAGTAGTCTTGTTTTTACATATGTAGTTCATTGTTAATATAATTAATGATATGTTTACTTATCATAATATCATGTTAACTATATATATAACCATATATATGTCATCATATAGTTTTTTACAAGTTTTAACGTTCGTGAATCACCGGTCAACTTGGGTGGTCAATTGTCTATATGAAACCTATTTCAATTAATCAAGTCTTAACAAGTTTGATTGCTTAACATGTTGGAAACATTTAATCATGTAAACATCAATCTCAGTTAATATATATAAACATGGAAAAGTTCGGGTCACTACAGTACCTACCCGTTAAATAAATTTCGCCCCGAAATTTTAAGCTGTTGAAGGTGTTGACGAATCTTCTGGAAATAGATGCGGGTATTTCTTCTTCATCTGATCTTCACGCTCCCAGGTGAACTCGGGTCCTCTACGAGCATTCCATCGAACCTTAACAATTGGTATCTTGTTTTGCTTAAGTCTTTTAACCTCACGATCCATTATTTCGACGGGTTCTTCGATGAATTGAAGTTTTTCGTTGATTTGGATTTCATCTAACGGAATAGTGAGATCTTCTTTAGCAAAACATTTCTTTAAATTCGAGACGTGGAAAGTGTTATGTACAGCCGCGAGTTGTTGAGGTAACTCTAGTCGGTAAGCTACTGGTCCGACACGATCAATAATCTTGAATGGTCCAATATACCTTGGATTTAATTTCCCTCGTTTACCAAATCGAACAACGCCTTTCCAAGGTGCAACTTTAAGCATGACCATCTCTCCAATTTCAAATTCTATATCTTTTCTTTTAATGTCAGCGTAGCTCTTTTGTCGACTTTGGGCGGTTTTCAACCGTTGTTGAATTTGGATGATCTTCTCGGTAGTTTCTTGTATAATCTCCGGACCCGTAATCTGTCTATCCCCCACTTCACTCCAACAAATCGGAGACCTGCACTTTCTACCATAAAGTGCTTCAAACGGCGCCATCTCAATGCTTGAATGGTAGCTGTTGTTGTAGGAAAATTCTGCTAACGGTAGATGTCGATCCCAACTGTTTCCGAAATCAATAACACAAGCTCGTAGCATGTCTTCAAGCGTTTGTATCGTCCTTTCGCTCTGCCCATCAGTTTGTGGATGATAGGCAGTACTCATGTCTAGACGAGTTCCTAATGCTTGCTGTAATGTCTGCCAGAATCTTGAAATAAATCTGCCATCCCTATCAGAGATAATAGAGATTGGTATTCCATGTCTGGAGATGACTTCCTTCAAATACAGTCGTGCTAACTTCTCCATCTTGTCATCTTCTCTTATTGGTAGGAAGTGTGCGGATTTGGTGAGACGATCAACTATTACCCAAATAGTATCAAAACCACTTGCAGTCCTTGGCAATTTAGTGATGAAATCCATGGTAATGTTTTCCCATTTCCATTCCGGGATTTCGGGTTGTTGAAGTAGACCTGATGGTTTCTGATGCTCAGCTTTGACCTTAGAACACGTCAAACATTCTCCTACGTATTTAGCAACATCGGCAAATTTTGTTAATGGTATGTGAAAATTATTAAAATGAAAATCAATACGGGTATTTTTAAAGTCAATGGGACTTGTTTTCAACCGTTATGGACATTTCAGTTGGTATCAGAGCGTTGGTCTTAGAGAACCAGAAAATTTGCATTAGTGTGTCTTATCGAGTTTGTTAGGATGCATTAGTGAGTCTGGACTTCGACCGTGTTTTCTTTAAAAATGATTGCTTAACATTTTTGTTGGAAACTATATATTTTTAACATATGAATATTATGTGATATATTAATCTCTTAACGTGTTTGATATTATGTGATAGATGTCTACCTCTAGAACAAGTCCCATTGACTCACCTAATAATAATGAAGAGTCAAATGTAAATTGGAATGATTTGTGGACTGATTCACAAGTTCCCGAAGAGGAACCGGAAGAAGAGTCGGAACCGGAAGAAGAATCGGAACCGGAAGAAGAATCGGAACCGGATGAAGAAATAGAACCGGTGGGGGAAATAATAAAACGGTTAAGTAAAAGAAAATCCTCAACCAACCGACCAAAGTTAATTATGGTCAATGGTGTTTCCGCCAAGGAAGCAAAATATTGGGAGGATTACCAATTCTCCGATGAATCGGATTCCGACGAGAATTCCGATGATGTTATAGAAATTACCCCAACTGAATTTAAAAAGGCAAAAGAAAATAATAAGGGAAAGGGCATAAAAATAGAGAAATCTAATTCCAACCCCGATGAACTTTATATGTATCGTCAACCCCCGAAGTCCTTAAGTTGTAACAATGACCCGGGAACCTCTAAACCACCAGGTTTTTCTAAACCAATGTGGACAACGACGGCTCGTATTAGGGGAACATCATATATCCCTAGAAACTTGGCAAAACGAACCAAAACCGAAGAAGAAGAAACGAGCGAGTCGGAATAAGATAGTTGTATTCGTGTGGTGTAATATATGTAATATAGTGTTCTTATGCTTTATGATATATGTAAAAATTGCTTGTATTAATAAGTATTTTTTTATGAAACTAACTCTTGTCTATTTTACAGTTTAAAAACACAAAATGGATAGACAACCCAATATTTTAAGAGACCTACCCGGAGACATGATTGATGAAATCTTGTCTAGAGTCGGCCAGAATTCTTCGGCACAACTATTTAAGGCGAGATCAGTTTGTAAGACATTCGAAGAACGTTCCAAGAATGTCTTGGTTTATAAGAGACTTTCGTTTGAAAGATGGGGGATATCACATTGGGAAACCCATAAGTTACGATGTGTTTACTTTGACGCATATATTGCGGGGAACCCAAATGCTATTTTACGCAACGGGTTAAGAAATTATTTTGACTCAATATATCCGAATATTGGACTTCGTGATTTAGAAAAAGCGGCTAACATGCAACATAAAGAAGCATGTTATGTTTACGGATTAGTAATGTTCGCTTCTCACCAAAGTGAGAACAAGAACATCGGGCTACAACTATTAAACAAAACTTTTCCACAAGTGACGGAGTCGGTAATTGGGGTAAGAAATGAGGTTTTTAGATTATTACGGGACTGTTGGACATTACGTAACCCTCGTCCCTTTGATGACGTTACAACACGCTGTCTTATCAACGGCCATAACGGTTATGTTGCACAAGACCAAGGATGGGAAGTAGTCCTAGTAAAACCAGAATGCATGACTTGTTTCTGGACGTATGAATTACGTGTCTTTATTGCCTTTGCCGAACGACTTGTGTACTAGCTAGAATTGTCTTCACAACTATCTTGTATCATAGTTATTGTGTGCTATATTTCATGCTTTATGTAAAATAAGCGGTATTGTAAGTTATTAAAATATTGTATAAAAGTTTGAACGCGAAATATTATTACAATCAGTTTTTCATATAGAATTGTAGTAGTTGAATTGTATATTAGCTACTAAGTATGAACTTAACGGGTAGGTACTACCCGAATTTAAACTTATAAAATGCTAATATGAAGAAAAAGCTTTTATAAATGAGTTCATATTATGCTACGAAATACTATTAACTACTCTTAATATTCTGTATGATTAACTTGTTCCATTTAACTATTTTGAAGGAAATGGCACCGACTACTCGACACACCGTGAATATGAATGAAGAGGAATTCCGTACTTTTCTAGCTTCAAACATAGCCGCAGTACAGGCTGCGCTACATACCAACAATAACCTTGGATCTAGCAGTACAGGAAATCGTGTAGGATGCACCTACAAAGAATTCACTGCCTGCAAACCTTTGGAATTTGATGGAACCGAAGGACCGATCGGATTGAAACGGTGGACCGAGAAGGTTGAATCGGTGTTTGCCATAAGTAAGTGTACTGAAGAGGACAAAGTGAAGTACGCTACGCATACCTTCACAGGTTCTGCGTTAACATGGTGGAATACCTATCTAGAGCAAGTGGGACAAGATGATGCATACGCACTACCGTGGTCAGCATTCAAGCACTTGATGAACGAGAAGTATCGTCCCAGAACCGAGGTCAATAAGCTCAAGACAGAACTAAGAGGGTTACGAACCCAAGGATTTGATATTACCACGTATGAAAGACGATTCACAGAATTGTGCCTATTGTGTCCGGGAGCATTCGAAGATGAGGAAGAGAAGATCGACGCGTTTGTGAAAGGATTACCGGAAAGAATCCAAGAAGATATAAGTTCACACGAGCCCGCCTCCATACAACAGGCATGTAGAATGGCTCACAAACTAGTGAACCAGATTGAAGAAAGAATTAAAGAACAGACTGCTGAAGAGGCCAATGTGAAGCAAGTCAAAAGAAAGTGGGAGAAAAACGGTGATAAGAATCACCAATACAACAACAGCAATTACAACAATAATCGCAACAATTATCCCAACAATCGCAACATCAATCGCAACTACAACAAACGGCCCAACAACAACAACAACAACAACAACAGCAACTACAACAATCATCCCAACAACAATAATAACCGTAACAACAACAACAATCAGAAGCAGCTATGCCAAAGGTGTGAAAAGAATCACTCGGGGTTCTGCACCAAATTTTGCAACAAGTGTAAAAGAAATGGTCATAGCGCGGCGAAGTGTGAGGTCTACGGACCAGGGGTTAATAGAACGAAAGGAACAAATGGTGTCGGAACGAGTAATGGCGGAGCAAGTAGTGTCGGAGCAAGTTATGCCAATGTAGTTTGTTATAAATGTGGAAAACCAGGCCACATTATTAGAAATTGCCCGAACCAGGAGAACACGAATGGACAAGGCCGTGGAAGAGTTTTCAATATTAATGCGGTAGAGGCACAGGAAGACCCGGAGCTTGTTACGGGTACGTTTCTTATTGACAATAAATCTGCTTACGTTTTATTTGATTCGGGTGCGGATAGAAGCTATATGAGTAGAGATTTTTGTGCTAAATTAAGTTGTCCATTGACGCCTTTGGATAGTAAATTTTTACTCGAATTAGCAAATGGTAAATTAATTTCAGCAGATAATATATGTCGGAATCGAGAAATTAAACTGGTTAGCGAAACATTTAAGATTGATTTAATACCAGTAGAGTTAGGGAGTTTTGATGTGATAATCGGTATGGACTGGTTGAAAGAAGTGAAAGCAGAGATCGTTTGTTACAAAAATGCAATTCGCATTATACGAGAAAAAGGAAAACCCTTAATGGTGTACGGAGAAAAGGGCAACACGAAGCTACATCTTATTAGTAATTTGAAGGCACAAAAACTAATAAGAAAAGGTTGCTATGCTGTTCTAGCACACGTCGAGAAAGTACAAACTGAAGAAAAGAGCATCAATGATGTTCCCATTGCAAAAGAATTTCCCGATGTATTTCCGAAAGAATTACCGGGATTACCCCCACATCGATCCGTTGAATTTCAAATAGATCTTGTACCAGGAGCTGCACCAATAGCTCGTGCTCCTTACAGACTCGCACCCAGCGAGATGAAAGAACTGCAAAGCCAATTACAAGAACTTTTAGAGCGTGGTTTCATTCGACCAAGCACATCACCGTGGGGAGCTCCTGTTTTGTTTGTCAAGAAGAAAGATGGTACATTCAGGTTGTGTATCGACTACCGAGAGTTGAACAAACTTACCATCAAGAACCGCTACCCACTACCGAGAATCGACGACTTATTTGATCAACTACAAGGCTCGTCTGTTTATTCAAAGATTGACTTACGTTCCGGGTATCATCAAATGCGGGTGAAAGAAGATGATATTCCAAAGACTGCTTTCAGAACACGTTACGGTCATTACGAGTTTATGGTCATGCCGTTTGGTTTAACTAATGCACCAGCTGTGTTCATGGACCTTATGAACCGAGTGTGTGGACCATACCTTGACAAGTTTGTCATTGTTTTCATTGATGACATACTTATTTACTCAAAGAATGACCAAGAACACGGTGAACATTTGAGAAAGGTGTTAGAAGTATTGAGAAAGGAAGAATTGTACGCTAAGTTTTCAAAGTGTGCATTTTGGTTGGAAGAAGTTCAATTCCTCGGTCACATAGTGAACAAAGAAGGTATTAAGGTGGATCCGGCAAAGATAGAAACTGTTGAAAAGTGGGAAACCCCGAAAACTCCGAAACACATACGCCAGTTTTTAGGACTAGCTGGTTACTACAGAAGGTTCATCCAAGACTTTTCCAGAATAGCAAAACCCTTGACTGCATTAACGCATAAAGGGAAGAAATTTGAATGGAATGATGAACAAGAGAAAGCGTTTCAGTTATTGAAGAAAAAGCTAACTACGGCACCTATATTGTCATTGCCTGAAGGGAATGATGATTTTGTGATTTATTGTGATGCATCAAAGCAAGGTCTCGGTTGTGTATTAATGCAACGAACGAAGGTGATTGCTTATGCGTCTAGACAATTGAAGATTCACGAACAAAATTATACGACGCATGATTTGGAATTAGGCGCGGTTGTTTTTGCATTAAAGACTTGGAGGCACTACTTATATGGGGTCAAAAGTATTATATATACCGACCACAAAAGTCTTCAACACATATTTAATCAGAAACAACTGAATATGAGGCAGCGTAGGTGGATTGAATTATTGAATGATTACGACTTTGAGATTCGTTACCACCCGGGGAAGGCAAATGTGGTAGCCGATGCCTTGAGCAGGAAGGACAGAGAACCCATTCGAGTAAAATCTATGAATATAATGATTCATAATAACATTACTACTCAAATAAAGGAGGCGCAACAAGGAGTTTTAAAAGAGGGAAATTTAAAGGATGAAATACCCAAAGGATCGGAGAAGCATCTTAATATTCGGGAAGACGGAAGCCGGTATAGGGCTGAAAGGATTTGGGTACCAAAATTTGGAGATATGAGAGAAATGGTACTTAGAGAAGCTCATAAAACCAGATACTCAATACATCCTGGAACGGGGAAGATGTACAAGGATCTCAAGAAACATTTTTGGTGGCCGGGTATGAAAGCCGATGTTGCTAAATACGTAGGAGAATGTTTGACGTGTTCTAAGGTCAAAGCTGAGCATCAGAAACCATCAGGTCTACTTCAACAACCCGAAATCCCGGAATGGAAATGGGAAAACATTACCATGGATTTCATCACTAAATTGCCAAGGACTGCAAGTGGTTTTGATACTATTTGGGTAATAGTTGATCGTCTCACCAAATCCGCACACTTCCTACCAATAAGAGAAGATGACAAGATGGAGAAGTTAGCACGACTGTATTTGAAGGAAGTCATCTCCAGACATGGAATACCAATCTCTATTATCTCTGATAGGGATGGCAGATTTATTTCAAGATTCTGGCAGACATTACAGCAAGCATTAGGAACTCGTCTAGACATGAGTACTGCCTATCATCCACAAACTGATGGGCAGAGCGAAAGGACGATACAAACGCTTGAAGACATGCTACGAGCTTGTGTTATTGATTTCGGAAACAGTTGGGATCGACATCTACCGTTAGCAGAATTTTCCTACAACAACAGCTACCATTCAAGCATTGAGATGGCGCCGTTTGAAGCACTTTATGGTAGAAAGTGCAGGTCTCCGATTTGTTGGAGTGAAGTGGGGGATAGACAGATTACGGGTCCGGAGATTATACAAGAAACTACCGAGAAGATCATCCAAATTCAACAACGGTTGAAAACCGCCCAAAGTCGACAAAAGAGCTACGCTGACATTAAAAGAAAAGATATAGAATTTGAAATTGGAGAGATGGTCATGCTTAAAGTTGCACCTTGGAAAGGCGTTGTTCGATTTGGTAAACGAGGGAAATTAAATCCAAGGTATATTGGACCATTCAAGATTATTGATCGTGTCGGACCAGTAGCTTACCGACTAGAGTTACCTCAACAACTCGCGGCTGTACATAACACTTTCCACGTCTCGAATTTAAAGAAATGTTTTGCTAAAGAAGATCTCACTATTCCGTTAGATGAAATCCAAATCAACGAAAAACTTCAATTCATCGAAGAACCCGTCGAAATAATGGATCGTGAGGTTAAAAGACTTAAGCAAAACAAGATACCAATTGTTAAGGTTCGATGGAATGCTCGTAGAGGACCCGAGTTCACCTGGGAGCGTGAAGATCAGATGAAGAAGAAATACCCGCATCTATTTCCAGAAGATTCGTCAACACCTTCAACAGCTTAAAATTTCGGGGCGAAATTTATTTAACGGGTAGGTACTGTAGTGACCCGAACTTTTCCATGTTTATATATATTAACTGAGATTGATGTTTACATGATTAAATGTTTCCAACATGTTAAGCAATCAAACTTGTTAAGACTTGATTAATTGAAATAGGTTTCATATAGACAATTGACCACCCAAGTTGACCGGTGATTCACGAACGTTAAAACTTGTAAAAAACTATATGATGACATATATATGGTTATATATATAGTTAACATGATATTATGATAAGTAAACATATCATTAATTATATTAACAATGAACTACATATGTAAAAACAAGACTACTAACTTAATGATTTTGAAACGAGACATATATGTAACGTTTATCGTTGTAACGACATTTAATGTATATATATCATATTAAGAGATATTCGTACATCATAATATCATAATAATATAATAATTTAAAATCTCTTTTGTTATTATAAACATTGGGTTAACAACATTTAACAAGATCGTTAACCTAAAGGTTTCAAAACAACACTTACATGTAACGACTAACGATGACTTAACGACTCAGTTAAAATGTATATACATGTAGTGTTTTAATATGTATTTATACACTTTTGAAAGACTTCAATACACTTATCAAAATACTTCTACTTAACAAAAATGCTTACAATTACATTCTCGTTCAGTTTCATCAACAATTCTACTCGTATGCACCCGTATTCGTACTCGTACAATACACAGCTTTTAGATGTATGTACTATTGGTATATACACTCCAATGATCAGCTCTTAGCAGCCCATGTGAGTCACCTAACACATGTGGGAACCATCATTTGGCAACTAGCATGAAATATCTCATAAGATTACAAAAATATGAGTAATCATTCATGACTTATTTACATGAAAACAAAATTACATATCCTTTATATCTAATCCATACACCAACGACCAAAAACACCTACAAACACTTTCATTCTTCAATTTTCTTCATCTAATTGAACTCTCTCAAGTTCTATCTTCAAGTTCTAAGTGTTCTTCATAAATTCCAAAAGTTCTAGTTTCATAAAATCAAGAATACTTTCAAGTTTGCTAGCTCACTTCCAATCTTGTAAGGTGATCATCCAACCTCAAGAAATCTTTGTTTCTTACAGTAGGTTATCATTCTAATACAAGGTAATAATCATATTCAAACTTTGGTTCAATTTCTATAACTATAACAATCTTATTTCAAGTGATGATCTTACTTGAACTTGTTTTCGTGTCATGATTTTGCTTCAAGAACTTTGAGCCATCCAAGGATCCATTGAAGCTAGATCCATTTTTATCTTTTCCAGTAGGTTCATCCAAGGAACTTAAGGTAGTAATGATGTTCATAACATCATTCAATTCATACATATAAAGCTATCTTATTCGAAGGTTTAAACTTGTAATCACTAGAACATAGTTTAGTTAATTCTAAACTTGTTCGCAAACAAAAGTTAATCCTTCTAACTTGACTTTTAAAATCAACTAAACACATGTTCTATATCTATATGATATGCTAACTTAATGATTTAAAACCTGGAAACACGAAAAACACCATAAAACCGGATTTACGCCGTCGTAGTAACACCGCGGGCTGTTTTGGGTTAGTTAATTAAAAACTATGATAAACTTTGATTTAAAAGTTGTTATTCTGAGAAAATGATTTTTATTATGAACATGAAACTATATCCAAAAATTATGGTTAAACTCAAAGTGGAAGTATGTTTTCTAAAATGGTCATCTAGACGTCGTTCTTTCGACTGAAATGACTACCTTTACAAAAACGACTTGTAACTTATTTTTCCGACTATAAACCTATACTTTTTTTGTTTAGATTCATAAAATAGAGTTCAATATGAAACCATAGCAATTTGATTCACTCAAAACGGATTTAAAATGAAGAAGTTATGGGTAAAACAAGATTGGATAATTTTTCTCATTTTAGCTACGTGAAAATTGGTAACAAATCTATTCCAACCATAACTTAATCAACTTGTATTATATATTATGTAATCTTGAGATACCATAGACACGTATACAATGTTTCGACCTATCATGTCGACACATCTATATATATTTCGGAACAACCATAGACACTCTATATGTGAATGTTGGAGTTAGCTATACAGGGTTGAGGTTGATTCCAAAATATATATAGTTTGAGTTGTGATCAATACTGAGATACGTATACACTGGGTCGTGGATTGATTCAAGATAATATTTATCGATTTATTTCTGTACATCTAACTGTGGACAACTAGTTGTAGGTTACTAACGAGGACAGCTGACTTAATAAACTTAAAACATCAAAATATATTAAAAGTGTTGTAAATATATTTTGAACATACTTTGATATATATGTATATATTGTTATAGGTTCGTGAATCAACCAGTGGCCAAGTCTTACTTCCCGACGAAGTAAAAATCTGTGAAAGTGAGTTATAGTCCCACTTTTAAAATCTAATATTTTTGGGATGAGAATACATGCAGGTTTTATAAATGATTTACAAAATAGACACAAGTACGTGAAACTACATTCTATGGTTGAATTATCGAAATCGAATATGCCCCTTTTTATTAAGTCTGGTAATCTAAGAATTAGGGAACAGACACCCTAATTGACGCGAATCCTAAAGATAGATCTATTGGGCCTAACAAACCCCATCCAAAGTACCGGATGCTTTAGTACTTCGAAATTTATATCATATCCGAAGGGTGTCCCGGAATGATGGGGATATTCTTATATATGCATCTTGTTATTGTCGGTTACCAGGTGTTCACCATATGAATGATTTTTATCTCTATGTATGGGATGTGTATTGAAATATGAAATCTTGTGGTCTATTGTTACGATTTGATATATATAGGTTAAACCTATAACTCACCAACATTTTTGTTGACGTTTTAAGCATGTTTATTCTCAGGTGATTATTAAGAGCTTCCGCTGTCACATACTTAAATAAGGACAAGATTTGGAGTCCATGCTTGTATGATATTGTGTAAAAACTGCATTCAAGAAACTTATTTTGTTGTAACATATTTGTATTGTAAACCATTATGTAATGGTCGTGTGTAAACAGGATATTTTAGATTATCATTATTTGATAATCTACGTAAAGCGTTTTAAACCTTTATTGATGAAATAAAGGTTATGGTTTGTTTAAAAATGAATGCAGTCTTTGAAAAACGTCTCATATAGAGGTCAAAACCTCGCAACGAAATCAAGTAATATGGAACGTTTTTAATCAATAAGAACGGGACATTTCAGCATATTAATTGATTTCGTTGCGAGGTTTTGACCTCTATATGAGACGTTTTTCAAAGACTGCATTCATTTTTAAAACAAACCATAACCTTTATTTCATAAATAAAGGTTTAAAAAGCTTTACGTAGATTATCAAATAATGATAATCTAAAATATCCTGTTTACACACGACCATTACATAATGGTTTACAATACAAATATGTTACATCGAAATCAGTTTCTTGAATGCAGTTTTTACACAATATCATACAAACATGGACTCCAAATCTTGTCCTTATTTTAGTATGCAACAGCGGAAGCTCTTAATATTCACCTGAGAATAAACATGCTTTAAACATCAACAAAAATGTTGGTGAGTTATAGGTTTAACCTATATATATCAAATCGTAACAATAGACCACAAGATTTCATATTTCAATACACATCCCATACATAGAGATAAAAATCATTCATATGGTGAACACCTGGTAACCGACAATAACAAGATGCATATATAAGAATATCCCCATCATTCCGGGACACCCTTCGGATATGATATAAATTTCGAAGTACTAAAGCATCCGGTACTTTGGATGGGGTTTGTTAGGCCCAATAGATCTATCTTTAGGATTCGCGTCAATTAGGGTGTCTGTTCCCTAATTCTTAGATTACCAGACTTAATAAAAAGGGGCATATTCGATTTCGTTAATTCAACCATAGAATGTAGTTTCACGTACTTGTGTCTATTTTGTAAATCATTTATAAAACCTGCATGTATTCTCATCCCAAAAATATTAGATTTTAAAAGTGGGACTATAACTCACTTTCAGAGATTTTTACTTCGCCGGGAAGTAAGACTTGGCCACTGGTTGATTCACGAACCTATAACAATATATACATATATATCAAAGTATGTTCAAAATATATTTACAACACTTTTAATATATTTTGATGTTTTAAGTTTATTAAGTCAGCTGTCCTCGTTAGTAACCTACAACTAGTTGTCCACAGTTAGATGTACAGAAAAATAAATCGATAAATATTATCTTGAATCAATCCACGACCCAGTGTATACGTATCTCAGTATTGATCACAACTCAAACTATATATATTTTGGAATCAACCTCAACCCTGTATAGCTAACTCCAACATTCACATATAGAGTGTCTATGGTTGTTCCGAAATATATATAGATGTGTCGACATGATAGGTCGAAACATTGTATACGTGTCTATGGTATCTCAAGATTACATAATATACAATACAAGTTGATTAAGTTATGGTTGGAATAGATTTGTTACCAATTTTCACGTAGCTAAAATGAGAAAAATTATCCAATCTTGTTTTACCCATAACTTCTTCATTTTAAATCCGTTTTGAGTGAATCAAATTGCTATGGTTTCATATTGAACTCTATTTTATGAATCTAAACAGAAAAAGTATAGGTTTATAGTCGAAAAAATAAGTTACAAGTCGTTTTTGTAAAGGTAGTCATTTCAGTCGAAAGAACGACGTCTAGATGACCATTTTAGAAAACATACTTTCACTTTGAGTTTAACCATAATTTTTGGATATAGTTTCATGTTCATAATAAAAATCATTTTCTCAGAATAACAACTTTTAAATCAAAGTTTATCATAGTTTTTAATTAACTAACCCAAAACAGCCCGCGGTGTTACTACGACGGCGTAAATCCGGTTTTACGGTGTTTTCGTGTTTCCAGGTTTTAAATCATTAAGTTAGCATATCATATAGATATAGAACATGTGTTTAGTTGATTTTAAAAGTCAAGTTAGAAGGATTAACTTTTGTTTGCGAACAAGTTTAGAATTAACTAAACTATGTTCTAGTGATTACAAGTTTAAACCTTCGAATAAGATAGCTTTATATGTATGAATCGAATGATGTTATGAACATCATTACTACCTTAATTTCCTTGGATAAACCTACTGGAAAAGAGAAAAATGGATCTAGCTTCAATGGATCCTTGGATGGCTCGAAGTTCTTGAAGCAGAATCATGACACGAAAACAAGTTCAAGTAAGATCATCACTTGAAATAAGATTGTTATAGTTATAGAAATTGAACCAAAGTTTGAATATGATTATTACCTTGTATTAGAATGATAACCTACTGTAAGAAACAAAGATTTCTTGAGGTTGGATGATCACCTTACAAGATTGGAAGTGAGCTAGCAAACTTGAAAGTATTCTTGATTTTATGAAACTAGAACTTTTGGAATTTATGAAGAACACTTAGAACTTGAAGATAGAACTTGAGAGAGATCAATTAGATGAAGAAAATTGAAGAATAAAAGTGTTTGTAGGTGTTTTTGGTCGTTGGTGTATGGATTAGATATAAAGGATATGTAATTTTGTTTTCATGTAAATAAGTCATGAATGATTACTCATATTTTTGTAATTTTATGAGATATTTCATGCTAGTTGCCAAATGATGGTTCCCACATGTGTTAGGTGACTCACATGGGCTGCTAAGAGCTGATCATTGGAGTGTATATACCAATAGTACATACATCTAAAAGCTGTGTATTGTACGAGTACGAATACGGGTGCATACGAGTAGAATTGTTGATGAAACTGAACGAGGATGTAATTGTAAGCATTTTTGTTAAGTAGAAGTATTTTGATAAGTGTATTGAAGTCTTTCAAAAGTGTATAAATACATATTAAAACACTACATGTATATACATTTTAACTGAGTCGTTAAGTCATCGTTAGTCGTTACATGTAAATGTTGTTTTGAAACCTTTAGGTTAACGATCTTGTTAAATGTTGTTAACCCAATGTTTATAATATCAAAAGAGATTTTAAATTATTATATTATCATGATATTATGATGTACGAATATCTCTTAATATGATATATATACATTAAATGTCGTTACAACGATAATCGTTACACATATGTCTCGTTTCAAAATCATTAAGTTAGTAGTCTTGTTTTTACATATGTAGTTCATTGTTAATATACTTAATGATATGTTTAATTATCATAATATAATTTTAACTATATATATAACCATATATATGTCATCATATAGTTTTTACAAGTTTTAACGTTCGTGAATCACCGGTCAACTTGGGTGGTCAATTGTCTATATGAAACCTATTTCAATTAATCAAGTCTTAACAAGTTTGATTGCTTAACATGTTGGAAACATTTAATCATGTAAATATCAATCTCAATTAATATATATAAACATGGAAAAGTTCGGGTCACTACAGTACCTACCCGTTAAATAAATTTCGTCCCGAAATTTTAAGCTGTTGAAGGTGTTGACGAATCTTCTGGAAATAGATGCGGGTATTTCTTCTTCATCTGATCTTCACGCTCCCAGGTGAACTCGGGTCCTCTACGAGCATTCCATCGAACCTTAACAATTGGTATCTTGTTTTGCTTAAGTCTTTTAACCTCACGATCCATTATTTCGACGGGTTCTTCGATGAATTGAAGTTTTTCGTTGATTTGGATTTCATCTAACGGAATAGTGAGATCTTCTTTAGCAAAACATTTCTTTAAATTCGAGACGTGGAAAGTGTTATGTACAGCCGCGAGTTGTTGAGGTAACTCTAGTCGGTAAGCTACTGGTCCGACACGATCAATAATCTTGAATGGTCCAATATACCTTGGATTTAATTTCCCTCGTTTACCAAATCGAACAACGCCTTTCCAAGGTGCAACTTTAAGCATGACCATCTCTCCAATTTCAAATTCTATATCTTTTCTTTTAATGTCAGCGTAGCTCTTTTGTCGACTTTGGGCGGTTTTCAACCGTTGTTGAATTTGGATGATCTTCTCGGTAGTTTCTTGTATAATCTCCGGACCCGTAATCTGTCTATCCCCCACTTCACTCCAACAAATCGGAGACCTGCACTTTCTACCATAAAGTGCTTCAAATGGCGCCATCTCAATACTTGAATGGTAGCTGTTGTTGTAGGAAAATTCTGCTAACGGTAGATGTCGATCCCAACTGTTTCCGAAATCAATAACACATGCTCGTAGCATGTCTTCAAGCGTTTGTATCGTCCTTTCGCTCTGCCCATCAGTTTGTGGATGATAGGCAGTACTCATGTCTAGACGAGTTCCTAATGCTTGCTGTAATGTCTGCCAGAATCTTGAAATAAATCTGCCATCCCTATCAGAGATAATAGAGATTGGTATTCCATGTCTGGAGACGACTTCCTTCAAATACAGTCGTGCTAACTTCTCCATCTTGTCATCTTCTCTTATTGGTAGGAAGTGTGCTGATTTGGTGAGACGATCAACTATTACCCAAATAGTATCAAAACCACTTGCAGTCCTTGGCAATTTAGTGATGAAATCCATGGTAATGTTTTCCCATTTCCATTCCGGGATTTCGGGTTGTTGAAGTAGACCTGATGGTTTCTGATGCTCAGCTTTGACCTTAGAACACGTCAAACATTCTCCTACGTATTTAGCAACATCGGCTTTCATACCCGGCCACCAAAAATGTTTCTTGAGATCCTTGTACATCTTCCCCGTTCCAGGATGTATTGAGTATCTGGTTTTATGAGCTTCTCTAAGTACCATTTCTCTCATATCTCCAAATTTTGGTACCCAAATCCTTTCAGCCCTATACCGGGTTCCGTCTTCCCGAATATTAAGATGCTTCTCCGATCCTTTGGGTATTTCATCCTTTAAATTTCCCTCTTTTAAAACTCCTTGTTGCGCCTCCTTTATTTGAGTAGTAATGTTATTATGAATCATTATATTCATAGATTTTACTCGAATGGGTTCTCTATCCTTCCTGCTCAAGGCATCGGCTACCACATTTGCCTTCCCCGGGTGGTAACGAATCTCAAAATCGTAATCATTCAATAATTCAATCCACCTACGCTGCCTCATATTCAGTTGTTTCTGATTAAATATGTGTTGAAGACTTTTGTGGTCGGTATATATAATACTTTTGACCCCATATAAGTAGTGCCTCCAAGTCTTTAATGCAAAAACAACCGCGCCTAATTCCAAATCATGCGTCGTATAATTTTGTTCGTGAATCTTCAATTGTCTAGACGCATAAGCAATCACCTTCGTTCGTTGCATTAATACACAACCGAGACCTTGCTTTGATGCGTCACAATAAATCACAAAATCATCATTCCCTTCAGGCAATGACAATATAGGTGCCGTAGTTAGCTTTTTCTTCAATAACTGAAACGCTTTCTCTTGTTCATCATTCCATTCAAATTTCTTCCCTTTATTCGTTAATGCAGTCAAGGGTTTTGCTATTCTGGAAAAGTCTTGGATGAACCTTCTGTAGTAACCAGCTAGTCCTAAAAACTGGCGTACGTGTTTCGGAGTTTTCGGGGTTTCCCACTTTTCAACAGTTTCTATCTTTGCTGGATCCACCTTAATACCTTCTTTGTTCACTATGTGACCGAGGAATTGAACTTCTTCCAACCAAAATGCACACTTTGAAAACTTAGCGTACAATTCTTCCTTCCTCAATACTTCTAACACCTTTCTCAAATGTTCACCGTGTTCTTGGTCATTCTTTGAGTAAATAAGTATGTCATCAATGAAAACAATGACAAACTTGTCAAGGTATGGTCCACACACTCGGTTCATAAGGTCCATGAACACAGCTGGTGCATTAGTTAAACCAAACGGCATGACCATAAACTCGTAATGACCGTAACGTGTTCTGAAAGCAGTCTTTGGAATATCATCTTCTTTCACCCTCATTTGATGATACCCGGAACGTAAGTCAATCTTTGAATAAACAGACGAGCCTTGTAGTTGATCAAATAAGTCGTCGATTCTCGGTAGTGGGTAGCGGTTCTTGATGGTAAGTTTGTTCAACTCTCGGTAGTCGATACACAACCTGAATGTACCATCTTTCTTCTTGACAAACAAAACAGGAGCTCCCCACGGTGATGTGCTTGGTTGAATGAAACCACGCTCTAAAAGTTCTTGTAATTGGCTTTGCAGTTCTTTCATCTCGCTGGGTGCGAGTCTGTAAGGAGCACGAGCTATTGGTGCAGCTCCTGGTACAAGATCTATTTGAAATTCAACGGATCGATGTGGGGAAGTTAACTAATGCATGTTTATTTTAAAATATTTTGGACTAACATATATTTCATTTTAATAATAATAATAATCAACTTATAAATCAATATTTTATAATAAACACGAAGAAACTTAATATACATATATGATAATTAATAATAATAGTTATAATATATTATAATTTGAAATTCAACGGATCGATGTGGGGGTAATCCCGGTAATTCTTTCGGAAATACATCGGGAAATTCTTTTGCAATGGGAACATCATTGATGCTCTTTTCTTCAGTTTGTACTTTCTCGACGTGTGCTAGAACAGCATAGCAACCTTTTCTTATTAGTTTTTGTGCCTTCAAATTACTAATAAGATGTAGCTTCGTGTTGCCCTTTTCTCCGTACACCATTAAGGGTTTTCCTTTTTCTCGTATAATGCGAATTGCATTTTTGTAACAAACGATCTCCGCTTTCACTTCTTTCAACCAGTCCATACCGATTATCACATCAAAACTCCCTAACTCTATGGGTATCAAATCAATCTTAAATGTTTCGCTAACCAGTTTAATTTCTCGATTCCGACATATATTATTACAAGAACTTATGGTTATAGATATTAACGACTAGAGTTACCTCAATATTAATGATTTATATATGTTTATTAATATGTTTATTATTATATTATTCAATTTTGGATGGGGTTTGTTACATACTATTGATTATATATTAAAACCAGAATGCATGACTTGTTTCTGGACGTATGAATTACGTGTCTTTATTGCCTTTGCCGAACGACTTGTGTACTAGCTAGAATTGTCTTCACAACTATCTTGTATCATAGTTATTGTGTGCTATATTTCATGCTTTATGTAAAATAAGCGGTATTGTAAGTTATTAAAATATTGTATAAAAGTTTGAACGCGAAATATTATTACAATCAGTTTTTCATATAGAATTGTAGTAGTTGAATTGTATATTAGCTACTAAGTATGAACTTAACGGGTAGGTACTACCCGAATTTAAACTTATAAAATGCTAATATGAAGAAAAAGCTTTTATAAATGAGTTCATATTATGCTACGAAATACTATTAACTACTCTTAATATTCTGTATGATTAACTTGTTCCATTTAACTATTTTGAAGGAAATGGCACCGACTACTCGACACACCGTGAATATGAATGAAGAGGAATTCCGTACTTTTCTAGCTTCAAACATAGCCGCAGTACAGGCTGCGCTACATACCAACAATAACCTTGGATCTAGCAGTACAGGAAATCGTGTAGGATGCACCTACAAAGAATTCACTGCCTGCAAACCTTTGGAATTTGATGGAACCGAAGGACCGATCGGATTGAAACGGTGGACCGAGAAGGTTGAATCGGTGTTTGCCATAAGTAAGTGTACTGAAGAGGACAAAGTGAAGTACGCTACGCATACCTTCACAGGTTCTGCGTTAACATGGTGGAATACCTATCTAGAGCAAGTGGGACAAGATGATGCATACGCACTACCGTGGTCAGCATTCAAGCACTTGATGAACGAGAAGTATCGTCCCAGAACCGAGGTCAATAAGCTCAAGACAGAACTAAGAGGGTTACGAACCCAAGGATTTGATATTACCACGTATGAAAGACGATTCACAGAATTGTGCCTATTGTGTCCGGGAGCATTCGAAGATGAGGAAGAGAAGATCGACGCGTTTGTGAAAGGATTACCGGAAAGAATCCAAGAAGATATAAGTTCACACGAGCCCGCCTCCATACAACAGGCATGTAGAATGGCTCACAAACTAGTGAACCAGATTGAAGAAAGAATTAAAGAACAGACTGCTGAAGAGGCCAATGTGAAGCAAGTCAAAAGAAAGTGGGAGGAAAACGGTGATAAGAATCACCAATACAACAACAGCAATTACAACAATAATCGCAACAATTATCCCAACAATCGCAACATCAATCGCAACTACAACAAACGGCCCAACAACAACAACAACAACAACAACAGCAACTACAACAATCATCCCAACAACAATAATAACCGTAACAACAACAACAATCAGAAGCAGCTATGCCAAAGGTGTGAAAAGAATCACTCGGGGTTCTGCACCAAATTTTGCAACAAGTGTAAAAGAAATGGTCATAGCGCGGCGAAGTGTGAGGTCTACGGACCAGGGGTTAATAGAACGAAAGGAACAAATGGTGTCGGAACGAGTAATGGCGGAGCAAGTAGTGTCGGAGCAAGTTATGCCAATGTAGTTTGTTATAAATGTGGAAAACCAGGCCACATTATTAGAAATTGCCCGAACCAGGAGAACACGAATGGACAAGGCCGTGGAAGAGTTTTCAATATTAATGCGGTAGAGGCACAGGAAGACCCGGAGCTTGTTACGGGTACGTTTCTTATTGACAATAAATCTGCTTACGTTTTATTTGATTCGGGTGCGGATAGAAGCTATATGAGTAGAGATTTTTGTGCTAAATTAAGTTGTCCATTGACGCCTTTGGATAGTAAATTTTTACTCGAATTAGCAAATGGTAAATTAATTTCAGCAGATAATATATGTCGGAATCGAGAAATTAAACTGGTTAGCGAAACATTTAAGATTGATTTAATACCAGTAGAGTTAGGGAGTTTTGATGTGATAATCGGTATGGACTGGTTGAAAGAAGTGAAAGCAGAGATCGTTTGTTACAAAAATGCAATTCGCATTATACGAGAAAAAGGAAAACCCTTAATGGTGTACGGAGAAAAGGGCAACACGAAGCTACATCTTATTAGTAATTTGAAGCATTTTTGTTAAGTAGAAGTATTTTGATAAGTGTATTGAAGTCTTTCAAAAGTGTATAAATACATATTAAAACACTACATGTATATACATTTTAACTGAGTCGTTAAGTCATCGTTAGTCGTTACATGTAAGTGTTGTTTTGAAACCTTTAGGTTAACTATCTTGTTAAATGTTGTTAACCCAATGTTTATAATAACAAAAGAGATTTTAAATTATTATATTATCATGATATTATGATGTACGAATATCTCTTAATATGATATATATACATTAAATGTCGTTACAACGATAAACGTTACATATATGTCTCGTTTCAAAATCATTAAGTTAGTAGTCTTGTTTTTACATATGTAGTTCATTGTTAATATAATTAATGATATGTTTACTTATCATAATATCATGTTAACTATATATATAACCATATATATGTCATCATATAGTTTTTTTTTTACAAGTTTTAACGTTCGTGAATCACCGGTCAACTTGGGTGGTCAATTGTCTATATGAAATCTATTTCAATTAATCAAGTCTTAACAAGTTTGATTGCTTAACATGTTGGAAACATTTAATCATGTAAACATCAATCTCAATTAATATATATAAACATGGAAAAGTTCGGGTCACTACAGTACCTACCCGTTAAATAAATTTCGTCCCGAAATTTTAAGCTGTTGAAGGTGTTGACGAATCTTCTGGAAATAGATGCGGGTATTTCATCTTCATCTGATCTTCACGCTCCCAGGTGAACTCGGGTCCTCTACGAGCATTCCATCGAACCTTAACAATTGGTATCTTGTTTTGCTTAAGTCTTTTAACCTCACGATCCATTATTTCGACGGGTTCTTCGATGAATTGGAGTTTTTCGTTGATTTGGATTTCATCTAACGGAATAGTGAGATCTTCTTTAGCAAAACATTTCTTCAAATTCGAGACGTGGAAAGTGTTATGTACAGCCGCGAGTTGTTGAGGTAACTCAAGTCGGTAAGCTACTGGTCCGACACGATCAATAATCTTGAATGGTCCAATATACCTTGGATTTAATTTCCCTCGTTTACCAAATCGAACAACGCCTTTCCAAGGTGAAACTTTAAGCATGACCATCTCTCCAATTTCAAATTCTATATCTTTTCTTTTAATGTCAGCGTAGCTCTTTTGTCGACTTTGGGCGGTTTTCAACCGTTGTTGAATTTGGATGATCTTCTCGGTCCACCGTTTCAATCCGATCGGTCCTTCGGTTCCATCAAATTCCAAAGGTTTGCAGGCAGTGAATTCTTTGTAGGTGCATCCTACACGATTTCCTGTACTGCTAGATCCAAGGTTATTGTTGGTATGTAGCGCAGCCTGTACTGCGGCTATGTTTGAAGCTAGAAAAGTACGAAATTCCTCTTCATTCATATTCACGGTGTGTCGAGTAGTCGGTGCCATTTCCTTCAAAATAGTTAAATGGAACAAGTTAATCATACAGAATATTAAGAG
This sequence comes from Rutidosis leptorrhynchoides, assembly GCF_046630445.1. Classification (NCBI taxonomy): domain Eukaryota; kingdom Viridiplantae; phylum Streptophyta; class Magnoliopsida; order Asterales; family Asteraceae; genus Rutidosis; species Rutidosis leptorrhynchoides. Next base: position 554,772,901 of record NC_092336.1, on the reverse strand, counting down.
TAGTTAATAGTATTTCGTAGCATAATATGAACTCTTTTATAAAAGCTTTTTCTTCATATTAGCGTTTTATAAGTTTAAATTCGGGTAGTACCTACCCGTTAAGTTCATACTTAGTAGCTAATATACAATTCAACTACTACAATTCTATATGAAAAACTGATTATAATAATATTTCGCGTTCAAACTTTTATACAATATTTTACAAACTTACAATACCGCTTATTTTACATAAAGCATGAAATATAGCACACAATAACTTTGATACAAGATAGTTGTGAAGACAATTCTAGCTAGTACACAAGTCGTTCAGCAAAGGCAATAAATACACGTAATTCATACGTCCAGAAACAAGTCATGCATTCTGGTTTTACTAGGACTACTTCCCATCCTTGGTCTTGTGCAACATAACCGTTATGGTCGTTGATAAGACAGCGTGTTGTAACGTCATCAAAGGGACGAGGGTTACGTAATGTCCAACAGTCCCGTAATAATCTAAAAACCTCATTTCTTACCCCAATTACCGACTCCGTCACTTGTGGAAACGTTTTGTTTAATAGTTGTAGCCCGATGTTCTTGTTCTCACTTTGGTGAGAAGCGAACATTACTAATCCGTAAGCATAACATGCTTCTTTATGTTGCATGTTAGCCGCTTTTTCTAAATCACGAAGTCCAATATTCGGATATATTGAGTCAAAATAATTTCTTAACCCGTTGCGTAAAATAGCATTTGGGTTCCCCGCAATATATGCGTCAAAGTAAACACATCGTAACTTATGGGTTTCCCAATGTGATATCCCCCATCTTTCAAACGAAAGTCTCTTATAAACCAAGACATTCTTGGAACGTTCTTCGAATGTCTTACAAACTGATCTCGCCTTAAATAGTTGTGCCGAAGAATTCTGGCCGACTCTAGACAAGATTTCATCAATCATGTCTCCGGGTAGGTCTTTTAAAATATTGGGTTGTCTATCCATTTTGTATTTTTAAACTGTAAAATAGACAAGAGTTAGATTCATAAAAAAAAAAAAAATACTTATTAATACAAGCAATTTTTACATATATCATAAAGCATAAGAACACTATATTCCATATATTACACCACACGAATACAACTATCTTATTCCGACTCGCTCGTTTCTTCTTCTTCGGTTTTGGTTCGTTTTGCCAAGTTTCTAGGGATATATGATGTTCCCCTAATACGAACCGTCGTTGTCCACATTGGTTTAGAAAAACCTGGTGGTTTAGAGGTTCCCGGGTCATTGTTACAACTTAAGGACTTCGGGGGTTGACGATACATATAAAGTTCATCGGGGTTGGAATTAGATTTCTCTATTTTTATGCCCTTTCCCTTATTATTTTCTTTTGCCTTTTTAAATTCAGTTGGGGTAATTTCTATAACATCATCGGAATTCTCGTCGGAATCCGATTCATCGGAGAATTGGTAATCCTCCCAATATTTTGCTTCCTTGGCGGAAACACCATTGACCATAATTAACTTTGGTCGGTTGGTTGAGAATTTTCTTTTACTTAACCGTTTTATTATTTCCCCCACCGGTTCTATTTCTTCATCCGGTTCCGATTCTTCTTCCGGTTCCGATTCTTCTTCCGGTTCCGACTCTTCTTCCGGTTCCTCTTCGGGAACTTGTGAATCAGTCCACAAATTATTCCAATTTACATTTGACTCTTCATTATTATTAGGTGAGTCAATGGGACTTGTTCTAGAGGTAGACATCTATCACATAATATCAAACACGTTAAGAGATTAATATATCACATAATATTCATATGTTAAAAATATATAGTTTCCAACAAAAATGTTAAGCAATCATTTTTAAAGAAAACACGGTCGAAGTCCAGACTCACTAATGCATCCTAACAAACTCGATAAGACACACTAATGCAAATTTTCTGGTTCTCTAAGACCAACGCTCTGATATATTAATTTATTAAATTATAATATATTTAATATTGGTAATTATCTTATTAAGTTAGTATTCACCGAAGAAGAAGAAACGAGCGAGTCGGAATAAGATAGTTGTATTCGTGTGGTGTAATATATGTAATATAGTGTTCTTATGCTTTATGTAAAAATTGCTTGTATTAATAAGTATTTTTTTATGAATCTAACTCTTGTCTATTTTACAGTTTAAAAACACAAAATGGATAGACAACCCAATATTTTAAGAGACCTACCCGGAGACATGATTGATGAAATCTTGTCTAGAGTCGGCCAGAATTCTTCGGCACAACTATTTAAGGCGAGATCAGTTTGTAAGATATTCGAAGAACGTTCCAAGAATGTCTTGGTTTATAAGAGACTTTCGTTTGAAAGATGGGGGATATCACATTGGGAAACCCATAAGTTACGATGTGTTTACTTTGACGCATATATTGCGGGGAACCCAAATGCTATTTTACGCAACGGGTTAAGAAATTATTTTGACTCAATATATCCGAATATTGGACTTCGTGATTTAGAAAAAGCGGCTAACATGCAACATAAAGAAGCATGTTATGCTTACGGATTAGTAATGTTCGCTTCTCACCAAAGTGAGAACAAGAACATCGGGCTACAACTATTAAACAAAACGTTTCCACAAGTGACGGAGTCGGTAATTGGGGTAAGAAATGAGGTTTTTAGATTATTACGGGACTGTTGGACATTACGTAACCCTCGTCCCTTTGACGACGTTACAACACGCTGTCTTATCAACGGCCATAACGGTTATGTTGCACAAGACCAAGGATGGGAAGTAGTCCTAGTAAAACCAGAATGCATGACTTGTTTCTGGACGTATGAATTACGTGTCTTTATTGCCTTTGCTGAACGACTTGTGTACTAGCTTGAATTATCTTCACAACTATCTTGTATCAAAGTTATTGTGTACTATATTTCATGCTTTATGTAAAATAAGCGGTATTGTAAGTTTGTAAAATATTGTATAAAAGTTTGAACGCGAAATATTATTATAATCAGTTTTTCATATAGAATTGTAGTAGTTGAATTGTATATTAGCTACTAAGTATGAACTTAACGGGTAGGTACTACCCGAATTTAAACTTATAAAACGCTAATATGAAGAAAAAGCTTTTATAAATGAGTTCATATTATGCTACGAAATACTATTAACTACTCTTAATATTCTGTATGATTAACTTGTTCCATTTAACTATTTTGAAGGAAATGGCACCGACTACTCGACACACCGTGAATATGAATGAAGAGGAATTCCGTACTTTTCTAGCTTCAAACATAGCCGCAGTACAGGCTGCGCTACATACCAACAATAACCTTGGATCTAGCAGTACAGGAAATCGTGTAGGATGCACCTTCAAAGAATTCACTGCCTGCAAACCTTTAGAATTTGATGGAACCGAAGGACCGATCGGATTGAAACGGTGGACCGAGAAGGTCGAATCGGTGTTTGCCATAAGTAAGTGTACTGAAGAGGACAAAGTAAAGTACGCTACGCATACCTTCACAGGTTCTGCGTTAACATGGTGGAATACCTATCTAGAGCAAGTGGGACAAGACGATGCGTACGCACTACCGTGGTCAACATTCAAGCACTTGATGAACGAGAAGTACCGTCCCAGAACCGAGGTCAATAAGCTCAAGACATAACTTAGAGGGTTACGAACCCAAGGATTTGATATTACAACGTACGAAAGACGATTCACAGAATTGTGCCTATTGTGTCCGGGAGCATTCGAAGATGAGGAAGAGAAGATCGACGCGTTTGTGAAAGGATTACCAGAAAGAATCCAAGAAGATATAAGTTCACATGAGCCCGCCTCCATACAACAGGCATGTAGAATGGCTCACAAACTAGTGAACCAGATTGAAGAAAGAATTAAAGAACAGACTGGTGAAGAGGCCAATGTGAAGCAAGTCAAAAGAAAGTGGGAGGAAAACGGTGATAAGAATCACCAATACAACAACAACAGCAATTACAACAATAATCGCAACAATTATCCCAACAATCGCAACATCAATCGCAACTACAACAAATGGCCCAACAACAACAACAACAACAACAGCAACTACAACAATCATCCCAACAACAATAATAACCGCAACAATAACAACAATCAGAAGCAGCTATGCCAAAGGTGTGAAAAGTATCACTCGGGGTTCTGCACCAAATTTTGCAACAAGTGTAAAAGAAATGGTCATAGCGTGGCGAAGTGTGAGGTCTACGGACCAGGGGTTAATAGAACGAAAGGAACAAATGGTGTTGGAACGAGTAATGGCGGAGCAAGTAGTGTCGGAGCAAGTTATGCCAATGTAGTTTGTTATAAATGTGGAAAACCGGGCCACATTATTAGAAATTGCCCGAACCAGGAGAACACGAATGGACAAGGCCGCGGAAGAGTTTTCAATATTAATGCGGCAGAGGCACAGGAAGACCCGGAGCTTGTTACGGGTACGTTTCTTATTGACAATAAATCTGCTTACGTTTTATTTGATTCGGGTGCGGATAGAAGCTATATGAGTAGAGATTTTTGTGCTAAATTAAGTTGTCCATTGACGCCTTTGGATAGTAAATTTTTACTCGAATTAGCAAATGGTAAATTAATTTCAGCAGATAATATATGTCGGAATCGAGAAATTAAACTGGTTAGCGAAACATTTAAGATTGATTTGATACCCATAGAGTTAGGGAGTTTTGATGTGATAATCGGTATGGACTGGTTGAAAGAAGTGAAAGCGGAGATCGTTTGTTACAAAAATGCAATTCGCATTATACGAGAAAAAGGAAAACCCTTAATGGTGTACGGAGAAAAGGGCAACACGAAGCTACATCTTATTAGTAATTTGAAGGCACAAAAACTAATAAGAAAAGGTTGCTATGCTGTTCTAGCACACGTCGAGAAAGTACAAACTGAAGAAAAGAGCATCAATGATGTTCCCATTGCAAAAGAATTTCCCGATGTATTTCCGAAAGAATTACCGGGATTACCCCCACATCGATCCGTTGAATTTCAAATAGATCTTGTACCAGGAGCTGCACCAATAGCTCGTGCTCCTTACAGACTCGCACCCAGCGAGATGAAAGAACTGCAAAGCCAATTACAAGAACTTTTAGAGCGTGGTTTCATTCGACCAAGCACATCACCGTGGGGAGCTCCTGTTTTGTTTGTCAAGAAGAAAGATGGTACATTCAGGTTATGTATCGACTACCGAGAGTTAAACAAACTTACCATCAAGAACCGCTACCCACTACCGAGAATCGACGACTTATTTGATCAACTACAAGGCTCGTCTGTTTATTCAAAGATTGACTTACGTTCCGGGTATCATCAAATGCGGGTGAAAGAAGATGATATTCCAAAGACTGCTTTCAGAACACGTTACGGTCAATACGAGTTTATGGTCATGCCGTTTGGTTTAACTAATGCACCAGCTGTGTTCATGGACCTTATGAACCGAGTGTGTGGACCATACCTTGACAAGTTTGTCATTGTTTTCATTGATGACATACTTATTTACTCAAAGAATGACCAAGAACACGGTGAACATTTGAGAAAGGTGTTAGAAGTATTGAGGAAGGAAGAATTGTACGCTAAGTTTTCAAAGTGTGCATTTTGGTTGGAAGAAGTTCAATTCCTCGGTCACATAGTGAACAAAGAAGGTATTAAGGTGGATCCGGCAAAGATAGAAACTGTTGAAAAGTGGGAAACCCCGAAAACTCCGAAACACATACGCCAGTTTTTAGGACTAGCTGGTTACTACAGAAGGTTCATCCAAGACTTTTCCAGAATAGCAAAACCCTTGACTGCATTAACGCATAAAGGGAAGAAATTTGAATGGAATGATGAACAAGAGAAAGCGTTTCAGTTATTGAAGAAAAAGCTAACTACGGCACCTATATTGTCATTGCCTGAAGGGAATGATGATTTTGTGATTTATTGTGATGCATCAAAGCAAGGTCTCGATTGTGTATTAATGCAACGAACGAAGGTGATTGCTTATGCGTCTAGACAATTGAAGATTCACGAACAAAATTATACGACGCATGATTTGGAATTAGGCGCGGTTGTTTTTGCATTAAAGACTTGGAGGCACTACTTATATGGGGTCAAAAGTATTATATATACCGACCACAAAAGTCTTCAACACATATTTAATCAGAAACAGCTGAATATGAGGCAGCGTAGGTGGATTGAATTATTGAATGATTACGACTTTGAGATTCGTTACCACCCGGGGAAGGCAAATGTGGTAGCCAATGCCTTGAGCAGGAAGGACAGAGAACCCATTCGAGTAAAATCTATGAATATAATGATTCATAATAACCTTACTACTCAAATAAAGGAGGCGCAACAAGGAGTTTTAAAAGAGGGAAATTTAAAGGATGAAATACCCAAAGGATCGAAGAAGCATCTTAATATTCGGGAAGACGGAACCCGGTATAGGGCTGAAAGGATTTGGGTACCAAAATTTGGAGATATGAGAGAAATGGTACTTAGGGAAGCTCATAAAACCAGATACTCAATACATCCTGGAACGGGGAAGATGTACAAGGATCTCAAGAAACATTTTTGGTGGCCGGGTATGAAAGCCGATGTTGCTAAATACGTAGGAGAATGTTTGACGTGTTCTAAGGTCAAAGCTGAGCATCAGAAACCATCAGGTCTACTTCAACAACCCGAAATCCCGGAATGGAAATGGGAAAACATTACCATGGATTTCATCACTAAATTGCCAAGGACTGCAAGTGGTTTTGATACTATTTGGGTAATAGTTGACCGTCTCTCCAAATCAGCACACTTCTTGCCAATAAGAGAAGATGACAAGATGGAGAAGTTAGCACGACTGTATTTGAAGGAAGTCATCTCCAGACATGGAATACCAATCTCTATTATCTCTGATAGGGATGGCAGATTTATTTCAAGATTCTGGCAGACATTACAGCAAGCATTAGGAACTCGTCTAGACATGAGTACTGCCTATCATCCACAAACTGATGGGCAGAGCGAAAGGACGATACAAACGCTTGAAGACATGCTACGAGCATGTGTTATTGATTTCGGAAACAGTTGGGATCGACATCTACCGTTAGCAGAATTTTCCTACAACAACAGCTACCATTCAAGCATTGAGATGGCGCCGTTTGAAGCACTTTATGGTAGAAAGTGCAGGTCTCCGATTTGTTGGAGTGAAGTGGGGGATAGACAGATTACGGGTCCGGAGATTATACAAGAAACTACCGAGAAGATCATCCAAATTCAACAACGGTTGAAAACCGCCCAAAGTCGACAAAAGAGCTACGCTGACATTAAAAGAAAAGATATAGAATTTGAAATTGGAGAGATGGTCATGCTTAAAGTTGCACCTTGGAAAGGCGTTGTTCGATTTGGTAAACGAGGGAAATTAAATCCAAGGTATATTGGACCATTCAAGATTATTGATCGTATCGGACCAGTAGCTTACCGACTAGAGTTACCTCAACAACTCGCGGCTGTACATAACACTTTCCACGTCTCGAATTTAAAGAAATGTTTTTCTAAAGAAGATCTCACTATTCCGTTAGATGAAATCCAAATCAACGAAAAACTTCAATTCATCGAAGAACCCGTCGAAATAATGGATCGTGAGGTTAAAAGACTTAAGCAAAACAAGATACCAATTGTTAAAGTTCGATGGAATGCTCGTAGAGGACCTGAGTTCACCTGGGAGCGTGAAGATCAGATGAAGAAGAAATACCCGCATCTATTTCCAGAAGATTCGTCAACACCTTCAACAGCTTAAAATTTCGGGACGAAATTTATTTAACGGGTAGGTACTGTAGTGACCCGAACTTTTCCATGTTTATATATATTAATTGAGATTGATATTTACATGATTAAATGTTTCCAACATGTTAAGCAATCAAACTTGTTAAGACTTGATTAATTGAAATAGGTTTCATATAGACAATTGACCACCCAAGTTCACCGGTGATTCACGAACGTTAAAACTTGTAAAAACTATATGATGACATATATATGGTTATATATATAGTTAACATTATATTATGATAAGTAAACATATCATTAAGTATATTAACAATGAACTACATATGTAAAAACAAGACTACTAACTTAATGATTTTGAAGCGAGACATATATGTAACGATTATCGTTGTAACGACATTTAATGTATATATATCATATTAAGAGATATTCGTACATCATAATATCATGATAATATAATAATTTAAAATCTCTTTTGATATTATAAACATTGGGTTAACAACATTTAACAAGATCGTTAACCTAAAGGTTTCAAAACAACATTTACATGTAACGACTAACGATGACTTAACGACTCAGTTAAAATGTATATACATGTAGTGTTTTAATATGTATTTATACACTTTTGAAAGACTTCAATACACTTATCAAAATACTTCTACTTAACAAAAATGCTTACAATTACATCCTCGTTCAGTTTCATCAACAATTCTACTCGTATGCACCCGTATTCGTACTCGTACAATACACAGCTTTTAGATGTATGTACTATTGGTATATACACTCCAATGATCAGCTCTTAGCAGCCCATGTGAGTCACCTAACACATGTGGGAACCATCATTTGGCAACTAGCATGAAATATCTCATAAAATTACAAAAATATGAGTAATCATTCATGACTTATTTACATGAAAACAAAATTACATATCCTTTATATCTAATCCATACACCAACGACCAAAAACACCTACAAACACTTTCATTCTTCAATTTTATTCATCTAATTGATCTCTCTCAAGTTCTATCTTCAAGTTCTAAGTGTTCTTCATAAACTCCAAAAGTTCTAGTTTCATAAAATCAAGAATACTTTCAAGTTTGCTAGCTCACTTCCAATCTTGTAAGGTGATCATCCAACCTCAAGAAATCTTTGTTTCTTACAGTAGGTTATCATTCTAATACAAGGTAATAATCATATTCAAACTTTGGTTCAATTTCTATAAC